>NC_081447.1:1606157-1781973 GCF_007210705.1 Tigriopus californicus
AAGCCAACAAAGGGTTCGCACATTTGTCGTCNTGCAAGCCCAGAAAGTGATCCTGGCATCAAAGTCCCCAGGGTTCGCACATTTGTCGTCACATCGCCCGGGATGGGCAAACTTTTCCAAGTCTCCAGTCTCAGTCCTTCAGTCCCAACAAGCTTTTACCGTTCAAGGCTTTTCCATTCTCTCTTTTTCTGGCATGCTTAACTCTCAAGAAATGGCGAGCATTCCTCTTTGAACCAAGACTGAGAAGGGGAAACTAACGAGTTGTCTCGTTTCTGGGATTGTGTTCAAAGTGCACCCACCACGTGCATGAGATTCCTGTTCAAGATACACGCCGAACAATACACACAAGTCCGAAGTACTGTCTAGGGCCCTGGCCAAGCATGTGTACGTAGTGCAGTATATGCGGTGGAGTATGATTCATGGAAACCTAGCCCTGTCATAGGACAGGAAGCCTGAGTGATGAAAAGACCCAAGAATAACACTCACACTTGAAAGGACTTGTAAGCAAGCAAGCAAGCAAGCAAGCAATGAAGGAAGCAAGTCAGGATGGGAGGCCTTGTCACTAGGCAGCCACTCCGTAGGACCTTAGGCGTCTGTTGGGCCATCTCCGTAGCAGCCTTCACGAGCGAGCTGTTCTCATACGAATTTTGCTAGCCAGACTCGGTGGAACCGAAAATTCCCAGGAAACTTTCGCAACAAGGCCTACCTCGTAGTTCTCTGTGCTTGGTGAGTGTATGCACCTCGCTTCTCGACTGTTCCTAGTCGGGAACAATCGTGTTCCCAAGAGCTTGTTGTTGCCAGGCCAGGCTAATGGGGAACTCTGGAAGGGCGGAGAGCGAGTAAGTACATCCACGTCCACGGTTACTATTAACTCATTAAACATTTCCAGTTGGCAAAGACATGGGCTGCCAATAGGAATGTTTGAGCGAATATACTCGTATACCGTATGTTGTTAGATCTTCTCTCTAGCTTGTGGTCCAAAATTGTCGATTAGTAAAGGAAAGCTTTACAGCAATTGCGAAGCCATGTGAATGTGATTGAACATATCACCAATGATAAACACACAACGCACATTCATGTATCTTCTACATTATGACATTTGAACTAAGCTGGATTGAAAATGGCAATTTTATGACGTCTATCATTGGTTAAAGTGAAATGACGCCCTCCTTCATTTTTGTCGTTAACACTGAACTTATGGTCTCATGTTGGTTTTGGATCCATATTTGACTTAAGTAGTTTATTTTGGCCGCATTTCCAACATCTGCAGACTTGAAAGTGATTTGTGAAATGGCTTGAGTAGCATTTGCACAACTGGAGATTAGCTATGAGCTATAACTATCCCGATATTTGTCGTAAAAAATACATCAACTATTAAAATTTTTCATTAAGTTGCAAATCGTTCCATTTCTGTCAAGACCAAGTCAGATATTTTTACACATGCTCTCCGTTTGAATGCCAATCAAGCGTTAGCGATTCTGATTTAACTTAAGGATGCAAAGGCCATATTTAACAAGTTCAATCAATGTTGGCTGTTTACTGCGAATGCATACAGCAAAATGGATGTGCTCCAATTTTAGATAGCTCGTCGTACATTTGGTGAAGTGTCAAAAGTGGAATCTGAAGGTGATAATTCATTTAAAGATGCAACTGTTGTAAATTTGCTTCTAATAATTGGCCATAATGACACTTGAACCAAGGCACTCTATTTTATAAAACCGATTAACTAGACTTGATCTTCAATGACTTTTCCAGGTTTAGAACTATGAACAGTATTTGGAAAGCATTTTCAAGATTGCTTACAGATATCATTCACCGAGAAGATGACTTTGTATCATTGATTCCAGACTTTTTTCTCCAATGATTAACTCAATTAACCAAATCTAGTGAGCTTGTCCAAGCTATACCGAAGTAAAAAAAAACAGTTCCATTGGTCCAGTCTTCCCTATGGAAAAGTTGAAATTTAATGGGTGCTGACAATTTTTTAAACACAGGCTTCTGTGCAACTCTCTTCAAAACTTGGAACTGTCATCAAAATTTTGTGCATCAGCCTTGCTCTGACATGCATTTCCTGACACTTTAAACACAGGAAATAGAAGAGGAGACAACAGCATGAACGAAAGAAAGAAAGAAAGAAAGAAAGAAAGAAAGAAAAAGAGAATGATCGTGGAGTACCAACCTCAACACATTGCTTAGATTAAGCCGTTAAAGGGAACAGTTATTATCATCCAGTCTGGTTGCAATGCTTTTCCTAACCTTGGATAAGAGACCTGTTCGTGGCGCATCAGGTGCTTAATCATGAACATTTAGGTTTTTTTTACAGGTTACTTCATGCGAGTAAGAAATCAATTTTACCTACACCTGGAAAAACGCATGTTGTCCGACATGAGGTTATCACTTCATGACGTGACAGAGTAGAAAGTTTGATTGCCAAGGAGTGCTAATTAAGGCCCCCTATGGACTGTTCCTGGCCATTAAGGATGAATTCGAAATCAGACATAAATGTGTGCTCCAAGGGCTTAAGAAAGGGATCGAGTTTTTGATATTATCGTGACCCTGGTGGCTTAGCTTAGCATGTTGATTTAGGCAATTAGGTTCTTTAATTGATTGGGCATGGCGGGTCGCCAACCATGCTGGTGAATGAAGACCTTGATTAGATGATGATGAAGATGAAAGAAAAGAAAGGACTTGTTTTGCTTTCCGTGGAAGCACGTAAAAAAGAGAAATTCACCAGTCATTTGCAAAAGCACGTGTTTTCAGACAAGTTCTCCTCAGACTTTTGCATCTCATGGGTGGGAAGAAAATCCCATAGAGATTCATTTGAGGAGAAAAAGTGCCTTCTCATGCAGTTTTCTGGTGCACTTGGAACTTGGAATTGCTCTTGAACATTATTGGGATGAAAATGCATCATCCAAGGCCGTTCGTGGATCCAGGGAGCGAGTGAGCGAGCAGGAAATTGAGCGAGGGACCTACCTGCCTGTTGTACGTACGTACACTACTTGCTGCCATTTGGCTCGACCTTCGCTCCCAATTCCCACGTGTCAGATAAATTGAAGTCCATTTCATGCTCTCCAAACATTTTACCAGGTAATAAAGTTATAAAGAAAAGTTACGGACTTATTTTCCTGACAGGTTATAGGCCTGTTTGGCGAGAGAACGAAGAGAACTCACAGTGAAGAATGGCATTCATGGCTCTTCTTTGATAGGGCGCATGTGTAGTACAACAAGTTTTGCCAAAGCTGAATGAGGTTATTTATGAGCCTTTCGACTCTCGCCTCGACCTACTGTACATCAAGGCTAGGAATTGCATTTTGAAAGTTATTCGAATCATATAGATGCAATTGACATTTACATTTTGACAATTATGTTTTGGCCTTCAAGGTTAAAGCACTAGGGGCCTATAGAACTTTTGCACTTTTCCCTTGTTCAAGTGCCAATTGTTACGCAGTAAATAAAGTGCTTATAAGTCATATTCTATTGCAAAATTAAGTAACCGTATTCGATTATTTAGAAATAAGACACACCATTTAAATAATAAGTGATCTGAAACGGTTTGTCAAATAGCAGTCAAAGCAAGACAAGGTTATAAGCACAATTTCCATGAGTCAACATTTGCATATCTTAGGCCATTCGTTGAAACCTCTTCGAATATCAAACAACATGCTCAACGACTTTGTCCTAGAATCAGGGACGCATCCAGCTTAAATTGAATCAACTTATTCCCAATCTGCTCGATGTCTCTAACCGGGTGATTCTTGCCCTGTTCCTTGATTTTGTTTTGCATCTTTCGACCTCGAAAAAAAGTGCAAAAATGAGTAAATGATTTATAGCCTAAGGGCCACAATCCAACTACTTATTACAAAGTGAGAAGGTCGAGATGATGTAAGCAAATATTCCTATAAGAGCCCAACAGAAATTGTTTGGGACACTGACTATTACATTAACGGGGTCACTTTGAGTCCATTAGAGTATATTTTTGCGCGGCACCTAGGTATGTTTGTTTAGCATTAATTCTCACCCGGACAAGCAAATAAGGCCCAAAATGCGTCTCAGATAACGTAAAAGAGTAATGTTATTCTAGAATGTCCTTTTAGCCTCAAAAAGTAGTATAACGCAACGATCTAATAAACTCAAGAGAGATCTTCTCCCCATGTAGCCAACAAGCGAGCTAATCATGGCAAATAATGCATAATCAAAATTAACCACATCTAGATGAATACGATAAAATTTTAGAATATGAATCATCATCCCCACACGGGCAAGAACGGCAATCTTTTCTGGGTCATGAATGTACTTACGTACATGGAAATAACCAAAAGCTCTCCGGTTTCAATTGAGCATGGGAACAACAGTTTGAATATTTCCTCTCTTTGGTGTTGTTGAGTTCTCCAAAGCCGAGTTAGAAGTTGTAGATGCATGTAAGGACTTGTTGACAAGTATGGAAGATCTCTCTTTTTTCGATCTCCGTTCCTCCTGTCCCTTAACAAATGCATCACGGGAAGTCACTCTCAGAGATAAGCTTCAAGGCTTTGAGCTCGAGCAAACTCACTCGAGAGTGCATTTTTTTGTGTCCCCCTTCTAGAGCCAGATGCCCTCAAAAGTCAAGGTTGGCTTTCATTCCCTAACTTACATAGGAAGAGAAAGAGAAGAAGAGTGAGAGATGATACTACACAGTGCGTCTCTCGTCTCTAAGTAATAATAAGCAATAACGTCTAACTTTGAACAGTCATTTAGAATGCTCAGCTCTTGAACGGAAGTGCATTGGAAAATGCACTGCACATGTCATCCAAGATGTTGTTACGTTAAAGTGAGCAAACTCAGACATATTAATGACGTGCTTAGAGGCGTTGTTTAGTCTTGAACCCTGTAGGAATGTTTGATTTCACTTAATTTTCATCAGAAAAAGCGATGTGTCTCGTCCCTAGAGTGCACTTCGGTTCATGTTGGGATTGTTGACGACTCTCACTTTTTCATGACAGTATATCCTAAAAAAGGTTGGGCTGAAAAAAGGCCAGTATTGGGATGACCTAGTTACATTATTCAATCGAATCAATATCATGACTAGGCCTTATGTCGTGAAAGGAGACAAATTAGCTCCCAATCTTTCAATCAGAGCGTGGAATTCAAAAACAAGTCAGGTCCAGAACACAGTATAGTAATCAAATTGGCAGTTGAGTGCCCTTCATTCTCATGACCCAGAAAATAGACAAAAGGGGCGGGGACCGTGGTCTTTAAGCAGAAGGGTTGAATCAGAACAACGCGAGATATGTTTTTTTTAGGCGTGGAGGTGCTCTGCTAACATGATTACATGCGTCCAAAAAAGCGTGGGCCCAAAGTTGGGAGGGGGGGAAGGGGACATGTTGACCAGTTCGACAACGCATAATTAAGGGGTGGACAAAAAGTGGCTTTATAAAACAATCTTGGGCCTTGAAATTACCCGGACAATGTGGCCTTGATTAGCTTTACGGCTCAGTTCAGTTCATGCAGACAAATAATGCCATAAACTCAAACACCCACGGCCCAGGAGCAACCAAACTAGTGTACAATTCGAGGAACAAAGGAAAAGAAAGTTTGCTCAATTCGAGGTCCAAGAAAATGAATGGTAGGTGGTCGAGTCAATAAAGACTGCCCTTTTAACGGACAAATGTGTTGTATAAATACATTGCTCAGTCAGTAAATATCAGGAATCCTTTTTTGTTCCACGGTCCTCTAAATCAGGAGTGGAAGTAAAAGTTAGTTAATTGATAAAGTTTTTCCTCGATCCTGCTTTCTCCGCCTTTATCGTTGTGAACTCGCCTTACGGAGATGGAAGGTGGGTATAAAATTTGGGAACTGAAGTGGGAAGGAAAAAAAGTCGGGAAGATAGCCCGCCCACCTCTCGCAAATCCCAGGGTAAGACAGGACTCTTTAGAGGACGGGAAAGTTCCATATTTTCGTCATATTTTCTGCGCCCAAGAAAAATACCGTTTCACCTACCAACAAAGTGAATCAATCTTTGCGACCAAGTGCTCCCAGTGGCGTACCTATATCTTGTTGTCCAATTTGAAAAGAAATACATCTAAATTGTTTTAGTAAAACTAAGTAAAGTTTTAGAAAATTGAACATGGTTATTGATACATATTCAAGCAATTGAGATCATTTGTAAGAATTTACCACGTGAACCGTTTTCATGTTGTACAGGGTGTTCATAGCTTTCTTCTTTGAAACACCAAATGTAACGGAGGAGTAATTACCTTAATTCATATAGTAAGCCACATTAGATTACTCAACGGGAACAAACTATGTATGTGTTCATAAAATGTGATTAAAACCTTGTGTTTTGCAACTAAGTGAAATGATCTATTGGTAAGAAACTTATACCGTATATAAATATTGTAAAAGCTGTAAATAATCGATAGCCTTTCCACAAACAGATATTACACTTTGAAGGGCACCTGAAAATTCAAGTTGGAAATGGTGAGTCGTACATCTCATTCGATACAACCACGTTTACTTGGCACTTTAGTAATTTGACAATTGCAAAAGGTTTTGATTTAAAATAACTTCATACCTAAAAGAACCAAACAGATTGTATTAGAAGCCTAGTAAGCAAGCCATTTGGTAGTACCCCCAGTTATGGCAACTACTCGCACTGAAGCCCTATCACTTTGACACATTCTTTATGCAGGGACCAGACCAGTTTTATAGCTGAGTTTGAACAATGCCAACTTTTTCATGGCCAACTTTGGCCAATACCAACTTTTTAGGGCTAGAATTAATTTGACTCGCTTACTCGGTTGGAATAGTTTAGTGCAAAGGTTGTAAATTTATATCCGACTCAATGAGAGAGGATGGATTCTCGGAAAATCTATTCAAGGACCCGAGTTTTTTGCCGCTCTCTCTCTCTTTCTCTCTGTCTAAAGAAAGACCAATATCAACAAGAAAGTCAAACCAACGGCTGGGGTGACCCGACCAACTCCGAGAAAACCACCTCTGAGAAGACCAAGCAACAAGGCGAGCAAATAATCAGTCGTGCTTAGGCTTCACGTACACGACTGTTTGTTTGAAGGAGACAAATACCTCTTTGCCCACCCAAGGCACCGTCGCACTGAAGGTGAATGAAAAAAAGAGGACGAAGCATTGGCCTCATTTTAAGGACACTTTTTGCTCCTTCACCTGCCTTTCAGTCCTCTCTGGTTTCGGCTTCAAAATCCCAGGGTGACCGTGACGACCGACAAGAGGTCAAAGCTATGGTAGATATACCTAGGTACAGTAGTACCAAGAGATGGACCCCACTCACGTCCTCGAACCTTGAGTAGGGACCAAGCGTCTGTATGAAGTTGGAAAAACCAATCTTTTTCCTCCTTGATGTTCCATCGAAGGGTGTCCAGATGAAGCCAATCCAGTCCAGGAAGATAAAGGAAAGTGATCCTTGGACCGTGATAGAAGGGTTGTCCAGAACTTACCTTTCGCTGTGAATAACAGCCGTAACCTAGCGTGTGCGTTTCTCAGAACGATACTTCATTCAATATTAATATTGATCCCAAGACCGTTCCAGTCATGTCTACAACGTCAAACTTTCCGAGACAGATCCATCCATCTACGTTATTGCACTAACGAACAACGCACATCCCGAGAAAGCCCTCTTGAAGAGCAGAAAAGGCCGGGAATTACGTTCGGGATTTGAAACAAGGCAAGGAAGTAAGATTGACGCGCGCTCTCTCTTTCCCCCAGTTCTTTTTTTTCTCTCTGCCTGTTTAGTATGTTGTTCTCTCTTGTTAAGTCTTCAGGGTCGGCCGGCTCATTGCTACCCGCCCCCGGTTTGGAGAATATGATACGGGAATTAGGTCAGGATGAAAAGGCCTAACAAAAACTGGTTAGGCAATCACCACTCCATGGCCAGAGCGGCCAAAACTCGGCCAGAAAGGCCTCTATCTGTATGTAGTCGCTTTTCCCTCGGAGTGAAAATGCTTTCGTGAGGCACAAAAACTATTGAGGCCGTAGTGAGGGAATAGTCCATAAGAAATGAGGAGGTGAGCAAAAAATTGAACGACGGGAAAGTCTTTGGAACAGAAAGAACATCATTGCCTCAACCGAAGCTGAGAACAAAAAAAGATATGACTTCCCTCTCCAATCCTGTGCAGGCAGCTCTCCAGCCTTCTAGTCGCCAAAAACCGGCCCTCACGCCTTGGAACACGAGGGAAAAGTTTTCTGTCCATTTTTGGGCCGCCAGAACATTCGTTGAAAACAGCCATGTAGCCCTGTCTAAAAAACAAGATTTATGGATGGCAGACATGGTCATGATGATCCAAGTCCCCAAATTAAGGAACGTAATCAGCCTCGACCCCCTCCCCCCCCCCCAAAAAAAAAAAACACCGGCTGCCTTGGCCTACTCTTCAAGGGTAGAGTCATAAAAAATGACGTGAAACTCGGGAATGAAGGAAATTGACTGCAGAGTTAGATATCAGCCTTTTGCTGGCAATTGTTACTCGTCCCTCTACTGCAAGTGTTTCAGGAACGTGTGATGTTGACACTTGTGATTGTTCGCAATTACATACGAACAATAATTGGATCAATTTGATGCAATCTATCCGATTTGTCAGTTGTCGCTCTAAATTGAACTCATCCATCATCAACATTCCAAACGTATCAGCTTCTGAAATGGTTGGAGAAACATTTGCAATCCATGGTGCCCTGAGGTAGTGCGACATTAAGAAATTTTTCATGGTGTAAGAATAATACTCTCACAATCTGGTGTCTGTGTGCCCACCAAGAGTCTACACATTAGAGCAAGGCAGATCCACAAAGGCGCAGACAAGAGGCGCGAGGAGAACAGCAATGCTGTAAAAGGACAAAAAATGGCTATTCCTTCCGTTTCCGGGGTGGGATCGATAAGACGATGAGGCAAGACGAGAACGAACTTTTTGCGGGCCTTGCTCTCATTTCTCTTCAAGGATAGAGGATAACAGCCACAGAGGGAAAAGAGAGAAAGAGAGAGAGAGAGAGAGTATTAGTCCATAGCATGGAGGATACAGGACCTTCACTGTACTCACTTACATATCGGTATTAGGAAGTGCTCGCCTAGGAATCCGGATTGAGGTTCCAGGACGAGGTAAGAGAGAAAAAGAGAACTTATCTCATTACTCGGTAAAATGATGGTGTTCAAGTTATGGCACCCGGCATTTTCCTATGCATTGACTCAGACATATCTTGGGAAGATTTCTCGTCTACTATTGAGAGCCGGGTGAAAGAGCGATTCAGACTCTAGCGATGAGTTTTTGTTCAATCGTTTTCCTCATTTCCTGTACATGGGAAGAGCAGCTCTTCGATCCGGCTAAACTCCAGCTCTATTTATCTAGTGCCCGCAATCTCCATCTCTGATCGAGTATTGAATTTAATTGAGGTCATGTCAAGTGGTCGTCTTTTCGGGAGCTCATGTTATTTTTGTGCCACTTCCCATTGAGGCTTTTTTACTCGGTTACTTGTACAATATTAGGCGAAACCAGTGGGTCTGGGTGTTTTGTGATTGGCGGGAAGTGAGTTGGAAAGGGCAAAGGACTCTTTTTTTGGATCAGATGACACTTCTGATAGACCAGGAAAAGTTTTGACACGCCGTGTATTGAAATCATGACCACAAAAAGGCGTAAGTTGCGGCACTTCACTTATTCCGCGACACTTTTGGCAATTGAATACAAAAGTTTTCTTACCAACCACAAAAAGAGCCTCAAAGTTGATTCTTTGATAGAATCTGGGAGCTCGTCCAAAATTGATGGGATCATCCGGCTTTAGATGTACATAGAATTATGAAGGATGTTAGACCATTTGCAAATTTATCTTGCCTACCGTGGATTTGCTTCAAGATTTCAAATCATAAAAAGCACAGTTGTGGATCGAAAAAATGCGATTACATCAACGACCTCGTTAGATTCGCCCCCTTTTCACATTAATCATGGATCTTTGAAAACACGAGACGCAATCGTCACCACGGGGAATGCAGCCAGGTCTAATCAAGCGAGACATTTAATCTCAAAAGCATGCGGCGAGCAATGCCAATATGACTTTCGAAGTGGAAATGCATTTCTTGGAACTTGGGGATCCTCCAATATTCTGGACAAGCGCTAGAGCGAAATGGGATCACATGCTAACTAAACTATGAAAGTGGTCTTATGAAGAAGACGAGTACCTTATCCGTTCATCTCATGGCAAGAAAACTTTTGAATAGAATATTGGCATTGTATTCAAGAGTGCCGGTTCAATTTTGGGTGCAGACTTTGTAGTTCATATGGCGAGCTTTGCAATTAGTCCCTGAGCACAAAAATGAATATACTATATTTGCATTGAACAATTATGTTGACTTTCTTCGCCCACGAACAATTGGTCTTGATTCGAATAACTTGAATAACAAAACTCATTACTAATTGTTATAACGTCCATTTAAAGGTCGTTTGTCAAACAATGTAAGTAAAACTATTAATGAGGTTCCAAGCGGATGAGATTCATTCCTAAACCAGGGAATTCTTTGTATCGATCGGAAAAGCGTAGTAAGGCAGGATAGTGCCGTACAAAAATATCTCTTGGTGAATCTAGCACTGACTGCATAAACTTTGATGTTGCATGCATTATAATATTTTGCCAATTGGCCCTTTTTGTGCTTTTGTTTGAGAGCCACTTAAAATGCCGTTCAAATGATTTATCTAAACTAAGCAAACAATCGATTGAGATCAAAACCAAATGCGATCAGACTTGTATGCATTCACTTTTTCAATTGAACCAAGTCTACAGCGATTATCTTTGTCCCTTTCAAGCACATAGATTATTAGGCAATCAAGTCCAATGCCTCAACATGGACGGAAAGACAAAAGTAATTGAAAGTAAATGTAAAAACAAGGCCAAAATGTGGCCTTCGAAAAGTAATGAGTCAAAGTTTAATGTAGTGCGTAGAAGAGACGGTTTGACTGTCCCTTTTAATTACATTGATGGATAGTGCCTGAAAGCTGAAAGGATGAGAAAGTTTGAAAATGAAAGTAGTGTTCGAGATATCTTCAAGTTTTTTTAGGAAGTCCATGAAGTAACCATGAGCTACCTCAGGAATATTGGAGGATGCAAATCGCTAATGGTAAATGGCAGTTCGTAAGAATTGCAATCAGGAGCTTGGCCAATTCTAAAGCTCTATTAGTGTATCGTTTTACAGTTGAGTCGATCCAAGATCCAATCTTTCACGGGGTTTTATCTCAATTCCAGGAATGCTTCCCAGTCAAATTCTTGCGAAATTGCACCCACAAAACAGAGCGAGACGGGGATGGCTTGGGACCAATTCTGGGACCGAATTTTGCCCTCCCCTAGAATTAGACGAGGCTACAAAACTCCAATAAAGATTACCCAACGTGACAGTGTCGGCTTTCTCCCAATTGAACTCATTAATGGGCTGTCGATGGATGAGCACGCTCAAAGCCCCTAAGTTCAAATCCCTCGAGTGCCAACTTTTCATACGCTCCACTGGCATTCGATCTTCGAAGAAGGAACATTAGAGAACATTTTCTCGCACGGTCCTATCGATCATCCACAATTGGATCAGTTTCACGATTCTTTCTTCCTTCACTACCAGCCAGACAAGCGGCCTTCATGTGGAACAAAGGCCAATGTTCCAATGTGCCAAAGCACCACAGGCATTAAACCGCACGTCGTTTACCTTGAGTGCAATTGCAATTGCACTTGCATGCTTGTTGGATAATCTCTAAGTGCACGGCCATCATGAAGAGTAACGAAGATGATTCACTTTCGCTTAAAAGCCTTTGTTTTATGTTGGCCTTCAACTCCCAATAGCAAAGCTGGCATACGTATTTTTTGCGCGCTTCTACCTTTTTATGCTTGCCCGTGACCTTGGAATGATGACGTTGGAACCCTGAGGTTTCAAGTGTGATACGGTGTTCTGATCACTTTTGTATGGTTTACGACCGCACTCATATCCTAAAATCCATGCACGAAACAATATTGTACGATGCCTCGAACAATTTTCGAATCTTTACTCACAATACTTTTGAAATCAATATCAGGAATATATAAGATGTTTCAAAACACCCTAAGGGCATGTGATAGTTGAAAGTATCACACTTTTAATTTTGTGTACAAAGGGAGGAACAGCGAACAAGTAAATTTAAAATGCGTTGAGTACGTCTCTTCGAGTTTTGTTCGTTATAGGAAATTCAATGAACTGATCAGTTTTCAAATTTTAAGGATTTGAATAGAATAAGGAAACATCAGAATCATTTTGTAAAACGGCTTTTTTAGACGCCTTCAAAAGAAAATGTAAGAGAATGACCTTTGCGGTTAGAGAGAAAATTCATTACTATCAAGGAAATTGGATTGGTATATAATTGAAAAATCAAGAAAGGTTTCCACAAATTGGAAAGGTTGACTGAAAGTTTATGACGGTGAATTTAGATTTCAGAAAAGGAGTTAACATACGTTGTCATTCTACGTACCTTCTCGTCATAAATCTTTAAGCAAAAGCTCATTCCCAGAATGAAAGCGAGAATATTTTTCTTAACTATACACTAATCACTTTCGGAGTCAATTAAACGGAAAACCTCTGGCAAACATTGGTGCATTGCTATTTTTGTCATGGAATAAGAATAAAACATTCGAATGGACACTTGTTCGGAAAGTAAGGAAGTTCTTCTTTCTATTTTGCACAGCTTTCACACACCTTCCCGCAAAAAAGTAATTCGCATGTTTTAGGTTAATATGCATTTATTTTACCTTAACGAGGGTCTAAGGAGCAAATAATCCTATTTCAAAGTTATGAATAATAGGGACGAAATACTGTCTTTCTAGTTTACCCTCGAAAAAACCTTTTTTCCCTTTCCCCAAGTGCTACACCCTTAACTGCTCTTCAACCATGGAAGTGTTAGAATAAATAAATAATCAAATGAGAGTATGGAATGTATTTTCATTTTTCTATAACAAATATTTCAAAAATAAAGTCAGTTAAACTCGATCAGTTTATCTCGTGCAACAAACAAAATGTGATTGTCCAACCATTCCCTTGATCAACTCTAATCTGTGGAGCCATCCACATACTCTCACATTCTGTAAGGCAAGTCTGTAGGACAACAAAGAGTCAGCAAGAAGCATGGGCCCAACGTTCTGGAAAGGCATCCTGGTTGGCCAATCAAGGTCATTTGATGGCCTAGGAACATTATGCTAGCCCTGGCCTTGAACCCAGCCATTATTGTCATCGTGTGATGCCAGAGAGGCTGCCAGCTGAAAAGTCAAAGCTGGATTGCCTTGATCTGTTATTGGGCCATACGTAGTACCGTTCAGATCTATGAAAAGGGAGAGTCAGGATTTTTTTTCTTGTATTAGATAACAAATATGATTATTGAAGTCAGGGCTGAAGTTCATCTCTATACGTCTCTGTCTGACCCTATTCCGATCGCATTTGTACTTTCGAGAACTTTGTCACCGGAGACTAATGAGCCCAGAGAGACCTCCGATGGATTAGTTAAGGCCATGTTTCTGGTTGGCTGATCTGTCTTAGCAAGGGTCTGGGAAGCAAGTCTGGACTAGCTTAGGAAATATTAATGATTTTCCATCCCTCCATCCCAATGGGTCAAAACGACTTTCCGGGACTTGAAAATGATCTACTTTTGCATTTGATGGACGCTTCTTTTATATTCTCGGTTTACCATGACATATTTAGATTCCATTTCGGTCAGTAGTTGTGAAAGGATAGAGCAGTCGTAGATCCCTGTTGACTCCCTTTCACTTATGTGAAACTTGATCGCTATTAACAGGGAAAGTCTCCAATCTCAAAGTATGGCCTTTAAACATTTCTATTGTCAAAGGGGTTTGAGCCCCTCTGTCACATGGAAAAACAGACCTACACAACAAGATTGTACAACAAAACAACATTTTTAAAGCATTCTTATATTTTTGCCAAAATGATCCAAGAATAATGGTTTCATGTCTATTTAGATCCTCAAGCAACGGTCTAGCAAAGTACCAAAACATTTTGGCAGAAGTTTTGGATCGCAATGAACCAATTTCAATCATTTGAATGGGATGAAAGCCACCATATTGATCTATTTCGTTCTCCGAATAATTAAACTCAGCGAGATGAAAATCAAGTGTTTTTTCGCAAATGTCTCTGTACAGTTGGGACACAAATCTGAAGCCCCTTTCTCAGCGTTTTATACTTTAAAGCACCAATGCATTAATAACTGAAAGAACTTGGAACATCCGTAAAAAGACCTTTTCGTTACATAATAGGAAATCGCAATTTTCTCCAAATTTCAGCTCGACACAAGAAAAGTTGGAAGGAGAAGAGTAAATGGGCAGAAGCCTCTTATTTGGCTTGGGCTTTTTTGGCCTATTATCTTGCCCATCAATTTAATGTCTCTTGGAACCACATGCGCTCCATGTTCCATAAATATTGGAGCCAAGATGCGATCATTGGGGCAATCTAATGGAAACGGTATTTCGACATCATTTCACTCCAAATCAACGCGTTCCCCAACATTTGTATATTATAAAGCAACCGGATTAATTAAACACGTCGTAGGCACTTGTATTGCAAAAGGATTTTAATTGGAACTGCTATCATTCATTTTACGGTGGATACATATACATATGGCTCTCCGTATTTGATAAGTTCGCCTGTCCGAAGGCTGAAAGGTGGTTACTCTATTCCAACCGCTTTCTCTCTTAGGTGTTTATGATCAACTATAACACCACCTTGGATATCTCACAGCGGCATTATACTGCAGCTCCGTAACGGCACTATTCCACACTAAAAGTCCTGGGAATGTGAAAATACTGCGGGTTAGCGATCAGCCGAATCAAAAAAGAGCCCGAGAGAGATTATTACATCCCATCACCCTCTCCATCCGAGGAGCAAAGAGCCCCTCGAGAAACTGGATCTGCAGACCCAGAACATGCAGAAGACCAACGACAGGACACACGTTAGAGGGTTTGAACATGGAGGCGATGTTGTCAGTCATATCCTCTGTCTGTGTCGGGTCTACTAGATGATCTTAGATGCCAACCAATGGGCAAACGTGACCTGAATTTGAATAGGAAACATGCGCAACCGCCACGAACTCGTTCCTTCACAGCCCGTCAAAGGTGGATGGAGGAGGGTGAAGCCATATTTCATTACGCATTCAAGAATCTGGTTGTATATATTTCCATTTTGTCATCAATCTCACCCTCTCATGCTCGTCATCGCACGTTTCTATGGCAAACAGAAAACAGAAACGCAACGAATGGTTGGTTCGGCTTGGATTATTTAGTACATAGATACACGATTTCAATCAAAACCTGAGGGTTGTCATTTCATCACCTTCCGTTCCTTGAAGGTGGACGAGTTCCTAAATGTCAAGAATTCCGTCATTGAATCCTGATGAGAAGGCAATTTGCCCGTTTGAAAATGAAATGTACATCCAGTACATACACTATAGCGTGCCCACGCTTTGCGTCCAAAGGCTTTGGATACATGTGCCACGGAATCAGAGAGACGATCGTGTTGTTAGGATTGGATTGTCATGACAAATTCCATTAATGAGGACAGCATATTGTGAAAATCCGGAAGACGCGTCCCATGATAATTCAGTGGTTGTCACATGCGTGAAAACTGAATTGAGGGGTCGGAGTCCTTTGTTAGATGCAATTTTGAACAGACCAAGCTCATCATGGATCACGGTATGTGTAAAGGGGAGTGAGATGAGTCGGTGAATGGGAACTGGAACTGTCATGGAAGGATCGTCGTCGTTGTCGGTCCTGGGATTGGTCCCCAAATTGGACCGATTTTGTTCAATGTTCACGCCACGATTGGGGTCCATAGAGTTTTGGACGATATTGGAGTTGATTTCGGTGATCACTGAAAAGAAGGGGAACCACGGTACTTTTTTTTCGGTCGATCCACATCATCTATGTACGTATGTCATGGACAAGGGAGCGCACGATATTCGGATCCAAGTTCGAACGTGTTTTCCCCCTTGGCTTAAGTGCAGACTCGATATATCTTTTGATAATTCTCCAATCATGCCCTGATTGACATCAAATGAGCTTGTGTTGCAAAACGACCGGGGTTTCTACTCATCATGGGATATTCTGTCAATAACCTCCTTCGAATTTAGCGTTTAAATGTCACGGGAAACACTTTTCAATGCCTTGATTGCGAAGAACGAGGTTCCAAACTTGGAGAACGTCGGAGCGGAAGGCAATCCATGTATTGTACATAAAACTAGAGTCATCGTTTGTACTACAAGTTAACGAGTTGCAAATTCTTTTGTCTAACAATTACCCGTACCTGGGAACGAGACTTGAAAGCCAGTACCCACTCCAATTTGAGGTGAGCTAAATGCAATCCTTAGAAAACGATCTGTATCTCTCCTTTAGCTCTGCCTTGATCCACAGAGAAAAGGATGCATCTGTGCTAGCTCAAAGTCAAACCTTGGAGCACTTTAATGTTCAAACAAACTAAGTTTGTGTACCTGAGCAAGCAAGCGAGCAAGTGGAATTTGATTGGTTCTCCATCATTATTCTTGTCAGTGACAGTAAGAATTGTGATATTGATTACGTGGCCTAGGGATTGCGTGACTTTGTACAATTGAGATATGACTTCATAATTCGGCAGTGTCCTGGCATCACGGACAGAATAGAGCACTGACTATGCTTCATATCATAACCTTACGTATAGTATACTGACGCAGCATTGTCGGATGATTCCGTTTTTGGAGTCCTCGCCGAAATGGAACGAGTCTAATTGTATCGACGACAAACATGGAAGCAAAAAGTGTTCCAAATTCCTCGGTTCACGTCTTGCTGAGTGTGAGTGTGAGGGGGCGAGTGTATCGGACTTCTCACTCGTTCGTGATTTAATCCATTCTTTCTCTCATGACAACTTGCTGTTCGGAGACATTCGGCAAAAAAGTGAGCACCACCAGCCTCGACTAGAGCATGAGGATTCGAATGAGACACTATAACAAGAACAACAACAACAGCAACATCAAGAAAAAAGTCTAAACATGCAGACAAAAATAATTAGAAACTTTGCAAAATATGCCCGAGTCAGGACATCCGACAATAACACTGTTAACTTTCGTGTAAGAGCCCGAATAAAAGTTTATGGCGAGACCTCGGCGTCTCTGAACCAAATTGAATTGAAGAGTGAAAAACAGGGTTGGCTTTGAGGGGAAATGGAATTGAGCCACCAAACGAGCAAACTGATGATTACTTCAACTCAGATGCATTTGAATGAAAACTTCAAGTTATGATTTGTGCCAAAACGGTGTGGAAAAATGTGGCTGCCATAAATTTGCCAACACTTGAACCACCGTCATAAAAACCTTAAAACACAATATGCATCAAGAGACCTGAATTGGATTCCCGAAATATGACTTTAGCCTGAATGGGCGTGTAATTACTGGGTTGATGAAAACCCAAGTTGTGGTTTGCATTTTGTGCTCGAGAAGTTTATGACAAATTTCGCCATTGTTCTGCTTAGAAAAGAAACAGGGCCGCGGATTAATAGTTTCTAATCATACCCGGTCACTTTTTGCCAATCCGTTAACCGACCTTCTTTTTTGCAAACATTTCAAATACGTCGACATCGACGACAACAACAACAAGAGCATTCACGACAGTACAAATGCTTTTAGTGGCTGTAAATCGAAAGTCAAAGAATACGGGTCGAAAAAAGGTGGACTTGTTATCGATCCAGTACTAAATAACGAGCGATGCAATTTTTGTTGGCCGGGATAAAAAAAATTGAGTCGGCTCTTAGAGGCAATCTAGAACACATTTTGTTCCATCGGACATCTTTGCTAATTCAAGATGTTCAATTCCTCCCGCAGTAATGATAGTGATAGTATTGCCGATAGTTGCAGTTATCGCCAAGGAAGTCTGCATCTCGTTTGAGCGGGACGATGAATGAAAGCGAGGATCTGCTATTTTTAGAGCAAAACCAATTTACTCCCTCAATCCACTCCATACAATTTTTGAGCCTCACAATTAGAGTCGGCGCAAACACTTTTTCAGAATCGATTAGAGGAAAGAGCATTGCTATTGAATCTGGTTGTCTTCAACAACAATACATTCGCGGACAACAAAAATCAGTGGCCCTCTATTCTAAGATTAAAGGCCCTCAAACAGATTTTTGCGCTTTGGTTGGCCATAAATTTGAATGTCAGAGAGTTGCCTATCCCTAATGATTATTGATAACCAGAGTTTGGCGGGTAACTCGGGGGTTTGCCGTTTTCAACTGTTGATCAGGTGTAGATCTGATTGAAAGCCATGCGAACGTGAAGACGAGTGGTTGGAAGCTTTTATCTTTCAATATCAGACAACTGTCAATTGACTGGACGGAATTGGAAGCGTTCTAGTCCTTGATGTTGTCCACCAAAACATCCAGGGCATTGGTTGTCGGTCGGTAAGTGGACAGTGAGTGCCATTAATTTGCGTGTATCTCGCTCGAGCAGCTGACCCCCTTCATGGCTCTCTAGTCCAATCTTGGCGTGAATGGTTGGATGGATAGTGGTAGTAGTCCTTTCAGCATTCGCCATTTGACAACAACCAGAAGCCAGCGGAAGAAAAGTCAAGAATTAGCCCTTTTCCCGGTCTTGCGCCTTGCCCATCATCAGCGTTCAAACAAATGAGCAAATTGAATGAAATGGCCCTGATGTTGCCGAATATAATGAGAAGAGGCTTTAATGGTCTGTTAATTTGATTCCAAGGTGGTCCTCTTAATTGTCGGACCAAGTGGAAAGAAGACTCGAGCGTTAAATTAGGTTGGAAATAATATCTGAAAGCGAGAAGCGGGAATGGTCGGGGACGATCCGAGCCGCCGAAATTTAATGAAGGGAAGTGGTGCTGGCACTCACTTCGATAGTTCTGGGTCTTCAGAACATATTACTGTACGTATATGTGATGTACGTACGTACCATTCGTACTAGGTACGAATGAGTGAGTGCCGGGTGCATTGTTTATCTCGCTGCGGTTTGGAAATGAGAAAATGAAATAGAAAATCAAAGAAATCGGTCTCATGTGCATTTCTTGTAATGGCGAGTTCGCGTGTTCAACTATGGAAAGATTACGAAGGCCCTCCGATCACAGATGTTAAAGGCGGTAGTTCAATAATGTCTTTGAGGTGTCTTTGGGTTATGAACTCATGATTCTGACCAGACACGCACGGGTTATTTTCGTTCGTCGGAAAGGTTTTGATCAACTTTTGGGTCGGGCACCTTTATAAGATTGTGAAAACACTTGGATGTCTGTGGACTGGAGATTATTTACACCTTTCCCAACATTTCAAATTTTGCCATCTTCTCAATGGAATATTTTTTTTTTCAAACAGGAAATTCAATTAAAACCGTCGGTTCGTCCTTGGTCCAGTTTGGGGGCGGGCGGTAATTAACCCTTCTACAATAGGCTTTACTCGGGTTCCGTTTTTTCTTAACAATTTCGAATAACAATTCATATCTTGTAATACTTCTTTGTGGATTAACCAATGTGAACCCAGGTTATCCTTCTATGGACAATTTCTTCCGTACGAAGTGTCTAAGTGTCTTTTCTTAAAAAAAAGGCATTCACAGGTAATAAGATGGACTGAATAAAACCCCGGTTCCCTTGAGAACCTACTCTTAGGAGTTGAATTCTCATAGAATGGGTTCTCACTTAACAGAAATGGCAACATTTCCTCTCATTCTAGTGCTCCAAGTTCGAGAGTCAAAGAGGGCCACCACGAGTCAGTTGGTTGTCTTATCTCGTTTATGGCGGAACTTCCTCTCCCATCTATAAAATCTCATTTGGGTGCGCACGATAAAAATGGTCTGGTCGCCCATTCATTACACCCCAAGTCAGGCTATGGCCATTAAATTTTACCAGACATGATTATCCGGGATCCTTTGGACTCCCTCGATTATTATTCTAACAAGCGTGAGTGACTCTTTCAATGCACTTGCAACGGTCTCGGATGGATTGAGAAATAACCCGCTAACGTCGATGTTGTACTTGAACCCGATTCCTTGGAATGCGAGTAATTGAGCCGAATCTGTTGAGGATTCAGGTTGAAGAATTTTGTGCTATCAGCAAGGAGTCAGTACTTCCTCTGATCTTATTCTGGCTCAGCATTGGTCAGTCAGCAAACCGATGAATGGATGCGATACCCACCACCTTTCCAACAACGTAATCGGATCACATCCCGGATCTTCAGGCCCGAACAACATTGACCATACAATACAAAAAAGAGGTGCCTTACTTTGAGCAATGGGTAGAGAGAGTGAAGGTGACGGGATTTTGCACTCATCGGCCCAACTCCTAAACAATTCTGTTTTGCTCAATCCAATCGAGTTTTATCGGTCACAAGTATATGGTATGGCATGGAGGAAAAAAGTTTGGCTTTTTTTTTACTTCAAGGCCTTTACGGTTCTAGCCAAGGACTGGCTTTATCACTTTGATTGCCGAGCCCCAAAACCTCAGAAACTTTCGGCACTTTGTCTTCTTTTTCTTCCTCCTTCTCCTCCTCCTCCTCTTCCATTCCATCCAAATGTAAACGTGGAAATTTCATCACTAGTACAATTAACTACTGACCGGGCTCGGCCGAATTCTTCATCGTTGCTCGCTCAATCATTCATCATCGTCGAATGGGGCGGAATTGCAGCGATGCGCACCACATTGTTAGCGCTTTTCAATGATAACACGGCCGGACCCAAGAACCAATTGATGAATGGTTCAAAGGGGGGGAGGGACATTTTTGCCAGTGCACCCGTTGCTGAGTCATGGTTTCTAATCCAATGCGCTATCAGATCTCCAATGGCCATTTTATCTACACTTCTCCTTGGTTTATGTGCATCCACGGTGAAATATTGGCTGGAACTTACGACGACACATTTTCGTTCGGCCCAAGCCGAAGAAAATGCACAACACAGTCAGAGTGGATGAAATGATTCATGAGTTGGCCGAAAAATGCACGTGCAAGCGCACACTTGAATTGGGGCAAGGTCACAAGCTTTGGTAGTAGTGGGACTTGCTTAAGAGATTCGTACATACCTCGGCCAATTTGGGAAAGGGATTGTTAGTCCGTTTTCTTTTTACTTGTGCGAGTACCGGCACAGTTTTGTGTTTATGAACGTAGGCAGAGTCCTGAAATAACGGGCTCAAAATGCGTCTTTGGCCATTAAAACTCGGTAAGGAGTTGGTTGGGTGAGTGAAAAGCCATCAAATTTGGACAAAAAAGATGTCGCGGGCTTGAGCCCTTCGTTTTTTGCCCTTCTCCCTTCTCTTCACTCAGTAACCTTCAATATTATTGGCCTATTGGTAAAGACCCGGGGGTTTGTCCTGACAATGACCGAGTCCATTTTGTATCACTTCAAGACAACTAAAAGAGTTTGAATATTTATGCTAAAGGTTTTTTTGTCGCTCATTTGGAATAAGTTCGACAAGATTGTACGTGCTTCCATTGGCACCAAATGCCAAGTAAGATCTTCAAAGTTGGGATTGTTTTTGATGATGAATATCGACTTATTTGGTGTGGTGATCTTCAAAGTTTGTTACTATTTTATTATTCCAAAAGGAACTGGGTCACAGTACAATTGTTCAAAAAGGAGCCATCTTATTAAAGGTGAAGAAATCCAAAGGAGAAGCCAGTGATCGTAATTGCTTAAAGATTATCCATATTTGGAGGCCTGTTTTTTGCTCCTAATATGCGAAGCAGCACAAGCGTGTGTTCTCGTCTGTCAAATGACACGACCGTTGAAGACCCCTGAAGACTCAATCCCAATGTGTGGCGTTTTCATTTGTGACAATCTTTGTCTTTGTCAAAATATGAACCATAACGAGTTTTCTTTTATCCATCCGCCGGCTTAGAGGTACCGGAATGCTTGATTACCATAGATCCCATTGGGATAAAGGCATTCCAGGATAGGACAAAGTGATTCCAACCTTGCGACGACGGCAAAGTGGCCAAAGACAATCCTAATTCCACTCCAACCGACGCCTATGAGGTGGGTATAACAAATGATCATTTGATGTCAACTTGAGCGGTCATTTTTTAATTCGGAAATAAAAAGAAGGAGGCAACGAATGTCTTCTCACACATCGCCCCATGTCGAGTGTCTTCTTATACGATCTACGAGAAAGGGAACATGTGGGCTGCTGATGGGGGTCATGGACTGCTCGATAACTCCCCGGAGGTTCAACCAAGGGACCACTGGCCAATTGGCTCAATCCTGCTTTCCATGAGATCAGTCGTCCACCAAACCCGACGAGTTCGCCAGGCAGTGTGATATGTGGACCCACCACGGATATAAACACCGATATATGCTCTACAGACGAACGATCATTGCGAAGAAGAGGCCCATACGTGCTCGAATGTACTACTACTGCTACTACTACTACTGTACGTAAGTGCACGCACCGTCGGACTTACAGTAATGCCATACGGAGGCACTTTTTCAACGCCCTTTCAGTTCAATGAACGTAGACACTGATAAAAAAACTTCTTTTTCCCCTCAAGTATTGCCGCAATCTCTGAGCGTTCATTAAGTGAAAAAGTGCCCACGTCATGAGACACCCAAGAACACACATTGATATGATCGACCAGGTCATCGCAGTTCACAACTCAATTGAGATCAGTGGGCTTGAAAATCCACATGAAATTCAGCCACTCCGATGAGCTCATCATCGTTGCTTGGAATGTTACAGTATAGACGCTGGGCGATGGGTTTTTGAGGCACTAATAATATGTCAGTGAACGAACGAAACAGATAAAGTGTGACAATTCCGGTCGATAGATAGTCCAAAGAACTCTGACAGGCAAGTGGGTGGAAGTAGTAAAGTCAAAGAGCTTGAATTTATAATGCATCCAAAATGTGCTTGGCTAGCTCGCCACGTTGCCAGTTGAACGGTATACAGTAGTAGTAGTAATAGTGGTGGTAGAAGAAGAAGTGATGGTAGTATGCGAACCAAAGAGAACCAAACACACGTAGCCATCAGCCAACCGACCCATTGTAATGATTCAACCATGCTTGAAACTGATGAAGAACTAGCGGGTGAGCTAGCTTCACATAAAGTACACACGCGTAAATTCAGAGTTGAACCGAATGGTTTCGTAGTAGACTGTTCACTGTCTGTAGGTAGTTCTTTAGATCGGGTCTGTGTGTATGTGGGGAGGGATGTGTGAGTCTCTCTCTTGAGCTTCTAAAAGTGAAACATCCTGGACATAAAGGAGATAGGAAAAAAATCGAATATCGCGACGAGCTCCCGCTCCATTCCTCAGTGAACCGGTTTCAATGTATTATTCTACCGAGCTTTGTCCTATCAAATGGCCTATCATTTGACCTGTTTGAAATGAGAAATTAACCAACATGTTGCCTGTCACGAGGCCAATTCAGGAACTTATTGGAGAAAATGTGCACTTCCGACTGATGGATCACTTAATTCCAGTCTCGTATTTGCTAGTTGGCCCTTAGGAACTTAGGGATAGGTCTCTAGCCCGTCGGTCGGTGTCTCGCTCTGGAATAGTGGAACAGGTTCAGTTTGGCTTTTGTATAAGTAATGACCCGATTTTTATCACTAATCACCCGAGATAAGATCAGGAAATTAATTTTGAATCCAAGATTAATTACATGGACGAAGTGATGAAACACTCTTGAAACGAGTCACATTAGAATTCCTGAGAGGTCTCAGTCTGGACGCCATTCAGCTCATTCCACTCTATGCCAGTGTTCCACTCGATCTCTTGGACCACCGGAATTGAATCGGATAACTGAGTTTTGATGAGCCCTAATTATGGAGGCCAGGAGTCAATCAAGGTCAAGTCGATTTGAATGTTGCCTAATTCCAGGTCTTTCAAGACACTAATCAAGGGTTCGTCTCCCCCTCTGTTCCACGGAACCAAACCTTCACTGAGGAACACTTGCTGAAGATTCCAAAGTTTGTGATTAGCCAATGCTGTAATCGAGTTCCACATTCTTCAATCTGGGAGGCTTCGTTCGAGAAAATTCGTTTATGTTCCCAAAAAAGTTTGTCGTTGTTCCGTATTGACGACATCGAAATAATCCTGGAACGCTTCGCCAAGATGTTGCTCTTTCACTTTCGTTCCCCTCGTTGCTTTTCCAAGCCAGAGGACAAAGAAGTTGGTTTGACATCAAACCTGACTCTTCGTGATTGAATAAGAATCATAAAAAAGGAAAATTTGAATACATCTGCCATCATCATGTGAGGTCTCATTCGGTTTTGATTGAAAGACCAGAATAAATCTGCTCATATGAACATGTACGCAAACGGCGGAGAAGGAAGGGAAAAGAGATCCATTGATTTTTGTGGTCTCATATTTTAGCGCACATGTCAAACTACAGCTCAAAAAGGTTGCTCTCCCTCCCCCTCATGAGCCCCATCCTCAATATGGATAAGTTCCTACATGCGTTGTCCTCGTAAAACAGCACTCATTTCTGCGCTTGGTCCGGTGGTTCTTCGGTCGCGCATTCGACTTATAATCGTTCGAATCTGGCCAGAGAGATGTTAGAATGGCCCCCCACACTTCAATGCAGTATCGTGGCCTCTTTCAGATGGCGTGATACAATTCATAATTTCGGTGCTCATTGGGTGGGGTTCAAATAAATCGTCGTTTCCCTTGAGTCGAGCCCACGACGCCTCCCATACTAAATAACAAAAACTGGTAATTGAACAATTTCATTTCTATTGTGGTGTCCAAATACACACAGATTCGGACTTTCCAAGTCGTTGAACTCGATCAAAACTATTGGGATGAATGCCTACTTGCCAATGAAAGGTAGATATTGTTCTGTCACATTTATTGTATTCTAATTTGTTCAGGATCTCCAATATTTGAGATCTTTCGTATGTCCATTCTATGGTATACTCTAACGAGTGGCCTTTGTTACGCGTACCCCCCTGACTTCCATATTGGCCATTTGGCGATGATGGTAGGAGCTGTGTGCTATGTATCCAGAAGCATATCGCCTGTCCACGAGGCTTGCATTTGTTATTTGTAGCCTCGTCACGGAAAATTTGTTTCATGTCAGTGCTTGTGAAAAGAGAGGCAGAAAGAGCGGAAGAAAGAGAGAAAAGGGACAAGGCAGAGCCAGAGACTAAAAAAGCACAAGTTTAACGGTGAATAGTGGTTGCGGTCGTGGTGGCGGCACTCTCGCACCCATTTCCATACCGCTACAAAGGAGCTCCGTCGGTGGGAGGCAATGTGTTCAAATATATTTACACATGTCTGTCCATTCTCCACCTGACGAGGCCCCCAAATCGGGCAAACTTGGGCTCAATATGCAGGTACTAAAAGCTCCTCCATTGAACTGATCGAAGCCTACCTAATGAGAGTAAAAGCTCGTAGAGTTTCTGTTATTTTGCTAGTGGAGTGCCAGGATTCCCACAGGTTCCTCCTCGCATGCACTTTTTAGGAGGAACATAGTTAGTCACTCAAAAGGGCGAGATGGTTTTGCCTCTGACCCCTCAATTAAGATGTACGTGGGTTGGAGTAGTTGGCTAATGATTCCTCCCTCTCCATCTCTCTCTTTCGAACAAATACGGGTACAATGATGTTCGTGTACACGGTTCTTTCTGAACTGGTAGCCATCACTCCCCTAAAATGTGGACATGGGAAAAATGAACGGAAATACCCTGGGATGCTTCCAAATTGGAGGGGTTTTGAGCCAATTGGAACCTGGTGGATCCTCGAATCATGACGATGTGCATTTGTACTTGGACACGCGACCCGCTTGCTCATTTTCCAAAAGATTCAGCCACTTTTAGTGCGTCGCTTAGTCAGTCAGTCAGGCGGTCGGTCGGTCGGTCGGTCGGTCGGTGTGTTGCACGGTGTGTTGCACTTATGTAGTGTACAACGAGCGTTGTACTTCAGTGACCTACTGGACGGTGTTCCACGGCATCACGGATGGATGAATGTGAGTTCAAATTGCCCAGGCATTAATGTATAAAGTGTAAATATAGATATACGAGAGTGTCACGAGCACACAATGTGGAGTAGACTTACATCCACGGATCCTCTCGGAGAGAAACCCTGGGAATTTTTTGGTCAAGGTGGAACTGAACCGCCGCACCCGAGCTGTTCCCAAGGCTCCCTAATGGGCTTGGCAAACAAACCATTTAGGTCGATTTATCAAAGTCTTTGGCTTTCGTTCCAAGTTCCGTTGTGGCTTTGGGATTGACAGCGAAGCACAAACTCTTAATGTCGTTTTCAAGCCGTAATCTAAGGTCTACAAACAACAACGTCAACAACGACAACAACGGCAACAACGACAACAACAGCAGGGAACAAGTGCCATACACAACGGGAAGAAAGCCAGCCAAGATTCGGGAGTTCATTCCTACCCAGCTTCGCTCCCACTTTATTACAGCAACGGACACACACCATAACTCGCTCTTGGCCCCACGACTTGTATCTAGTAGTCCCGAAGTAAGCTGGCTGGCTGACTGGCTGACTGGCTGGCTAGCTTCAAGAGCATTATAAAGGAGGACATTGAACGCAGAAAACTTGAACGACCAGGAGTACTACTACTACTATTGCTTGTATGCTCTTCTTTCCAGGCCTAACAGCTGATCGCGAGAATGTAGGCCTTCCGTGAAAAAAGTGTCCTTCACAGTCTCATTCGAGGTAGTTGACCCTGTTTTTTTCGTGGTCTCTTCTTCCGGGCATCAACTTGAATGACGACGATCGTCGACAGCACCAACAACATCAGCAGCACTAAACCCTCTTGATCTTCCTTCCCCGTGTAATCAAGTTTGATTGCACCGATACTTGACTCCATCCACATGAGGATTGGCCGATTAGGAGTGCGCAAAGGTATCCATGCTTATTTGACGCGACAGCCCAAGTGCAAAAGATTCAGATCCTTTCATTAAGGACACAATGAATTATTCATCAGGCAATATGGATATTATCATCATGATTAGCTCAAAATGTAGCAATCGAGTGCATTGCACAGGGCGATGATCCGAGCCACTCTGCTGACGGTTCAATGCTCTGTCTGGCCAGACATTTATCCTAGTACTCAATCTCGTCGTCGTCATCGTCGTCGTTCGCCTCCTCCTCCTCCTCCTCGGTTTTCTCTGATGGGACGACAAAAGCCAATAACAATCCGCGGAGAGCGTTGAACCTTTAGCTCACAAAAGTCGCATTTCGCTCGCGTGAAATTCGATAAATGAGAAGGGTATGCATAGAACGGGCTCGTTTTGCAAGCAACACTAGTGGCCGAATAGTTGTGCTTCGAACCTGGAATTGGCCTATTTAGGGATAAAGAAAAGATATTTACGTGTTAGTGTGCGATTCAAATGTCAAATGGGGCACGTAAGGAATGACGAAACATGTCTTATGTCTTGAATTATTGTTGATTCAAAGTCTCGGGTCCTTACACGTACATAAACAGAGATGTATAGCCCCCATTCTTTAGGATGAGGACCGGGCAATATCGGAGCTCTCAGGAAGGATGAATAAAATATGTTCCCGGTGAAAGACACGACACGGCGAGTTCAGGGTTAAGGTCTAATCCATCTATCTCTTCGTATTTTCCCTACCACGGGCTAAGAGAGTTGAGGGAGTTTTTGCTGTTGGCCTCGTGGGAAGGACCATTCAATATGTTGGTCGGATAAGTCTTCTCTAAAGATGACATACTCCAAGACACTCGTCCTTACTTATAGCACTACTCTGACCTAAATCTCCCAATGCCAAAGTGGATCCATGGAACTTGGGTGGAATGCGGAACGAACAAAAACACTTGAGATGAAGTGGAAGAAGAATGAGGATAAGGAGGAAGACGGAAGCCCTTAATTGACCAAAATAGGATTGGAAGACTCGAGAGATTTTTAGAAGACGAAAGGGAATAAGGACCAGCTTAGGCATAACTATGTATGTGTTCCTTCACTTTTATATATGCCGGGACCTCAAAGCCCGGGAATTGAGACAATTATATCACATGCAAACTCATCAAGCCCCGGCCACGGCTTCACCTCAATGAGCAATGGCTTAATTGGCTTTCAAGCTTACGAGAAGAGGTCATTGTGCGCACCCTACTAGGCCTATGGTCCACTCACTTCAGCCTTTAACAAGGGTCCATTTGGACTTGACTGAGAAATATGGAAAATGGAGCAAGAGCTAGATCAAAAACGTATTGTCCATGTCAAAGAAGGCAGTCAAGGTTGAAAATTGGCCCATAACTCTTTAATTGTCGCGTGAGTCGAGCTCGTGAAATAAATTGCTCCGGACGGATATCATTTTCATCATCCTGTTCTTGGCCCAAATGAAGGGCACGAAATCTGTTCGTTGACAGGCATTCGGTAAGTTCCAGGTAAGGACCACACCATTTATTTCACTCTCTTTCCTGACTCTACCGAGGTGATCTAACCATTTGTCAAACCCGGGCAATCTCCAGTTTTTTGCTTATAACTTACTGGGAGATGAATAATCAGGTCACTTTTTGTTGTTCTATCAGGCACATTGCCATGGTCATTTGTTTAGGAGCCAAGAATATTCACTGCTCATTTCTTTTTCTCTCACAGTATTCTCCCCCGAAACTTTCGTTTCCTATGGAAAGAAACATGATTTCCGATTCGAAATGGAAGGTTGCGAATAGAAAAAAATTGAGACTGCATGGCTCGAATCTCGAATCTCAAGTCGAGATCCAAATGGAACCGAACGTCGAACGCCGCCCATGTGAGATTGGGCTTGAAATTCGAGCTCTCCTTGACAAGTTGATATGGATAGGCCGTATGTTCCTCGTTAGATTTTGGGACCCAACAAGAAATGACAATGGCATGGTTGAATGAAAGAGACCGGAGAGAGGAACGAATAAGAGAGCAGAGCAGTTATTTTTATACAATAAACATCACCGGCCGGGATTGGGGTCGCTTCTTCATGTGGCTTCTTCTTCTTCTCTTCGAGCGGGTAATTCGATGAGACAGAAGGATTTCTCTTCGATGAAAGCAAAAATTCATTCTGGAGCGGGAAAAAGATGTGAGGATCTGGCAAAGCAGGAACAAGAACAAGAAGTGTACTGTACATACGTACATTCTAGAAGACGAGCTTTTTTCGCAATTTGACGAGCTCACAGATCATATTTCCTATTGCCATGGATTAGTCGTACTGTTTTGCGTGTGAGTGTGTCCGTGTATCTATTTGTGCACAGTATGCAGCAAGATACCACGACTCTACAGTACAATACGATCATTCACTGAGAATGCAAATGAGCTCGAAATGAACATGAATTGTATTTCGCTCTCTTTCCCTTGGACTGTTTCTGTTCCTGAAGCTCGCAAATTAGATGGGTAGTCAAAGGAGTAGTAGTAGTAGTAGTAGTAGTAGTAGTATTTTCCCGACATAAATAATCCGTACAACCCCATTGGGGGCCACTAGGGGCCACAGAGAGCCGGGTCTATCGTCGATGATTGTGGGTCAGACATGAATTTCGAGGGTGTGTAGCCATTAAAGCGAAAGAAGTATCGAACACCCCACCCCATAGATTCCCAAATCTGTCCGGGCAAACACACTTGCCAGTGAATTATTGTGAATCGCATTTTGCCTCAACAAGCGGATCCTTCTCGAGAAAGACAGCCAGGAGGATTAGGTGCTGGGATATTTTGGAACAAGCCAAGCAAACGAGGCAAAAACGGAATCGCTCAAAGTGCCCTCCAAAAACGTACCGACGGGTCAAGGATAACATGATCCTGAGAGCCTCCGAAAATTGGAAACCAAGCACGGAGAAATGTTAGTTAGTGCTCGATGGATGTCTTCTTTGTTCGTACTAGAACTGGTGCTGATGGTTGTGGAGGTGGTGGGGGGTTTGAGTGAATTTTTGAGGAAAATGAAAGAACCGGGCCATATTTCAAATCATATCGAGGCCAAACGTGTTTGTAAGCAAGATGGATCTTGTGAAGGCGTGGATTAGAATATTTCGACTGGTTTTGCCCCAGATCGACGCCCAATTGTTTTCCAACTAGATCTCATCTCATCCCAGTTATACCACCACTGCCACCCAAAATAACCTTCAACGTTTATCCAACCATCCATCCAACCAACCATCTAACAAAAGGGGCCACTGATATTGGAGAGCTATTGTCCTTAAAAGGTGGAACTGAGTTGTCTATCTCTAAATGACGTCGTTTCTGTAGAGGTTAATCATTAACAACCCCGATGAAGCGAAGCTCCGATTTTCCGATTTCAGAGGAAATATTTAAAGCTGTTTCTCTCTCTGCGATAAAAAGAAAGAGTATGGTAGATAGATTTATGACTGGTTGGTCTGACTTTCATAAATCTCGGACTTTGGTGCCAATGGGAAGAGTGATTTAGCATCCACAGTGTACGTACATCTTTTCAAGCGGAACATGAACCACTTTTCTTCCCTTGGGAGTAATAACACATTGCCATCATCCAAACATGTGGTGTGTCTACGTACTAAATAAATATACAGTATCTGAGAGTGTGCGTGTGGAAAGATTGGTTTTTTGTGTAAAAAAAAGTAAAAAAAAAAGGAGCGGAAACCAAACAGAGCCAGAGTTCTGAAAGCTGAGAAGCCAAAGCCCTCAATGACGGAGAAGAAAAATCACGCCAGCGAGAGCTCTGAGCACATGAGCAATTTCTCACTGAAAACCGACGAGGATCCATTGGATGCGATGGTTTGTGTACATACAGGCAACCGAATGGCGAGAATCGAGCCTGACCTAAAACGGAGCATTTTGTGACTGATTTGAGAACCAAGAGAAGTGAAATATCGATCGTCCACTCGTTCATCCTTCACCACGAGTTTTATTTTCCGTTCGGAGGGACTTAATCTTCCTAGCTTTGATGAGGAGGCAGTCTTCTTATAACCGGAATTATGGAGGGGAAAAACTTGATAAGGGGGGCTCCTGACCTGAAAAAAAAACCCTCATAAAGCTAGACTTCAAAGGGCTTCAAATGCATTTTCAAAGAGGCAGCTGCCTTCCGAATCCAGGTCACAGATAGCTATGGGATCTGCAGCCCTAGATTGGGCGCCAAAAACCGTGGGTCCGAACAAGGAGCCTTGTATTTGCCTAACGGAGCCAAATCATCGATCCTGAAAACGGTCGAGGATTGGAAGGACCCCTATTGCGTTTGGGTGTTTAGGATTGGGCTCGTTTTAAAGTACACCTCGGCGATGGAAGAAGTAGGCCCGTTATGAATGGATCAGGAGTGAGATCTGTGGCAGATGGCCGCTTTTTTATTGGACTTAGGGCTCGTTTCGTTCTGGTGAATAAGAAAGTACATTTTATTGAGAGTGCGAATGAGGAGAAGGAGTGAGCAAATTTGATCAGGGCTAAGTGCTATTCTAGTCAAGTTGGGCTGGCAGAGCTGACTTGAAATTGGGGCCCACCTGCTCCTCTAACCAAACAAGATGATCATTATCGCACCATCCTCCGCACCAGCATCAGCCAGCCACAGACAGACGACAAGCGGCCCCTATCCCGAATGGTTTTCGTGGCGGCACCCCTAAAAAGTCCCCCTTTTCTTACCTTCAACACCTTCAACGATCAAATGTGGATGGAGAAACGAGATATCTTCAGCATTTATTCCAGCCAACAACTCTCATCGTCACCACCACTACCGCTACACTCCATGGAAGACCGGACTGCTGCCCTTCTGCATGCCTTGAAGGGCGTCGTCAGCTGTCGATTTTGACGTATGTCAAGAGCCTCAATCAACAAATCATGCTCGGGCCCCTTAACGAGCCTCAAATTGGGCACATGACGCAAACGGCGATCATCCACACCACGACGATGAGAGTATGTTCTCTTATATCTACAATTTATATCGAAGGGCCCCTTGGCCTTCTTTACAGGGCTCTTTTTATGCATGCTCTAGCCACTATTCTGGGAGGTGCTCAATCTGTTGGGTGAATATTTTATTTGGTTGGTGAGATTGCACCCGGGATCTCGCGAATGAAAAGCTACTTTTGAATGAGATGATCAGGATTCCCCCTTGGACAAGTCTCAGGTCCAATTGGAATTCAAATGAGCACTTTATTTGAATTTATATTGTCCATTCAGAGCGAGTCCAAAGAGGTCAACTAACCAACCAACCCACCAACTAGCCAACAAGCTACTCAGTCAGTCATTCGGTCGGTGCGTTCTTTCGTCCCTCTTCGTCTTCTATTCATGCCAAAATTTGATCAAATCAAGCTCAGTTCTGATGGTAATCATCACTGAGTCGTTTTCCTCTGGTCTGATCTCAGTGGGCCAATCTTGGTACTTGCACGTACAATAATAATCATACTGCCACCACCACACTTACTGGGAATCAACGGCTTATTCATACACAAATTTCGACCAAATACCCGTCCTAACCATTCTCCGACTCCGTGGGCCATCAGTCACACAAAAGAGTTCCGAGATCTCGCGTCGTATCCAATTTGGAACAATTTTCCAACGTGACCCTCATCGACTGACCAAATCACCATAAGGCGCACAATAGCCCGAGGGATTCGGTTGATCGGGTTAAGGAAGAGCAGGGGGACCTCTCGAGCTCTTGATGAATCAGGGTCGTCCAGATCTAAGAGATGCCCAACATCGATTGGCCTTTCCAGGCCTAGAGTGTTCCATGAGCAAGACAGGTTGTTTGAACGTACGAGTACATGGCCATTTGAGGACACCTATGGCGTGAACTCTGGACGAGTTCGTTCACGTCGGGGTCTTCAGTTTTTCCTCTTGCAATCAGATATTCTCATGAATAAGCAAAAGATTCGAGGAGACAAGGAAGACTATCTCTGATGGCCTGGAAATTCAAGATTTTGTTCAAGTGCACACGCAAACAGGCCTTACCTGCTCGTACACGCGGTCAAGTGAACGGTACAATCAATCTGAATGGTCAGTCGTCGGTGGGTAGTGGCTGATTTAAATCCGAGAAATGGCAAGTTAAATGTCTAATGGGTAAGTATAAATTCAATCAGGGTTCAAACCAGATGATCATGCACGCACACGCGCACTCACCCAAACACTCTCACTTAAGGTGTAATTGGACAAGATACATGATTTACAACGGTGAGAGTGACAAAACGAACTCAGGGAGGGATTACGAGTTCTTTCTTTTATCCTCAGCCTTACTGTATCATACATTTGAATCTGGAAAATGAGCCCCTCTTGAACAAGACGAGGATTATTTCAAGCTCATCCAGAAATTAATTCGTTTTCCGAACAAATTGATAATTTCCGTTCGATGGTTTCAAGGTCGACAACCACTTTGGCTACACAGCCCGATCTCTAGCTTTTTTCGCTCTCGATAGTAGACGAGTCCAATTGTTCTCACGTGACTTTACAAGACGGGTGTTGAAGAGGATTTGGCGGTGGTTGTGGTGGGAGAAGATCTGGAAATCAAACACTTATGATGATGAGAATGAATTAGGTGGTGGATCAAACTCGATGGCGTGGTGTTGCTTCTTCGGTCCAAAGAGGAATAGAGCTCAACCAGTAGAACCGACTTTGAGGGCATTGATCCTGATCATCGTAAGTGGCACCTTGCTGAAATTTCAACTCATGGCTAAGATGATTTGAAGGTACGGAAAAGAATCACAACCGCTCATTAAGCCCTCTACTCAATGAGGATAAGCTTAAGAGTGAGATATGAGTTGTTATCGATTGGCCTGAGGAGGGGGGCTGTGGGTTGGATTTTTCATAATCTCATCGTTCACTCTGCGGATCCTGGTCACGACTTCTATCAAAATTCCAACATTCTTTCCTCACCTCTCCTCTCTTCTCTTCTCTTTGCCAGGCTGGCTAGCTGGCTAGTTGGCTGGCTGGCTGGCTGGCTGGTTGGCTGGCTGACAGGCTTTGGCCCTGAAAACCAGTCGACTTCATTGGTATTCAGTCAAATGCTGGTTGATGTTTTGACGTCGCGAAATCTAGCTCCCCAAATCAAATATATTCCATTGGGAAATCCCAAACTCCCCCACATCTCATTTTGATCACTTCATTTCCACATGCAAAGTTTGGTTTGTTCCCCCAATCAAATCAGGGTATGAGGGAGTCAACAGAGAATCGAATCGTTTGATGCTCCCTTTCTATTGCACGGATGAAGGAGGGAAACCATGGTTTCTCGTATTGGACCTACGGTATTGTATGGTAAGCAGTCATTAAAGCTGGGGAAGACATAACCACAGACAGAAATAATCTACATGATTTTACCTAGATGATCGGCAAACAGTTGCAACTTCGCCACTTCGTGGATTGCCTGGTTCAATAGCCACTAGTGAAGGAGGCCCGTCTTTCTTTGCCTCTAAACGTTTCATTTTCTTTGGGCGTTATTGAGATTGACAGATCGGAGGGTTTTGTTCGGCAAAAATTCGCCTTGAAAATTGAAGTCGTTTCACTGTACAGGTGTCTCGTGGGACTTGAGATCCAGTTCTAATGTGCTCTTCCGACTATTCCTCATATCAACGATAAACAGTCTAAATGTCCTGGAAGGGCACCAAAAATATTCATATTTGATATGACCTCAAGCCCAGTGGGAGTCCTAACTCCAGGTCCAATTTCACTAGTGGTGGCCCTCGAGTTGGAAGCAATTTTGAAGTCTGGTTCTGCACAAGCACCACCACCACCACCAAGAGATGAAAACTCATAATTATAGATTAGAGCTAATGGAAATTTTGAGCTGGGGTTGGTTGTTGGATGAGCTGCCTCCATGGCTGGCTGGATAGCTGGTGGCTTGTTGGCTCGTTGGATGGTTGGCTGGCCTTCCTACCAAACCGATATTGGACATGGCCGACAATGCACTCCCAAAGTATGATTAAGTCGATGAAGCAATAGTTTCCCTCTTTTTTCAAGATCAATATGCTTCCAGAAGTTGATTGAGGCTGGTGCAGGCCAAGATCCGTGCTTAAAATCCATGAGAAATGATAACTTGGACATCACTGAACATGATAAGATTTGGGGGGCCTTGATCACTGACGACGACGACGACGACGATTGGTCACTCAACTGGTTCGTCTCAAGTGCCAATTTTCGTTGGCACTTAACGAGCGATGGCGGCTCTCAGATGGACAGTGATCAAGAGTAAATATTTCCTAATGTTCGAGGCTATAAATCCTGTGGTGTCTCCAAATAAGACCACCAGTTTAGGCCTCTGGTTGGGGTGAATACGCGAGAGAGAAATACGGAGTCAGATGTTATCTATTGCTTTTCAAAGGGGCAAAAATGAAAGAAGCCCATTGCCTTTTGCCCAAGCAAACAGAGCCTCAACTGCTATCTCGACCCATAAATTGTGCCTTCAATGCCCCTATTACGACCTTAAAGCAATGCTCAGTGCACTCCAGCACCGAGTACTCACGCAAACAGCCGTCAGGGCCAGCTCCCATCCACAACTACTACCTACTTGGATGTCTCTGATTCTTGGATTAGGATCCCTTGTATGTATCTTCCAATGGAAACACTCCTTCATTCACTCACGTACGTACTCAAGTACGCTTACTTACAGTACAGTCCTTACGTGATACATTGCATAGAACGAGCCAACAGTCGTAGTGCTAGAGCTAAAGAGAGAGAGCTATTCAAGTTGGTCAATTCCAAGGGATGGATGCTCAGGATTTGATGAAATACAAAGTGGACACGCCATTTGGACATCAGCGGGGCTGAATGTTTCATCGGATGTTGGACAGAGCTAATTCAAGGACTCGTTACCATCTGCCTAGTCCAACTCCCCACCAACTTCGGTGTTGGTTGACGGATAAGCTATCAAGTAGATGGACAGTAAGATGGATAAACGAATGGATGGACGGCTCTCCAAACGGGCAGGCAAACAACACCGGGCATCCACTCACCCATTTACCCAACCAACCTACCTACCTACCAACCAACCAACGAGTGAACTAACCAACCAACCAAGTCCGTCTGTTAGAAGGATTGTGAGAGGTATGGTTGAATTTGAGTTGTAAAAGTGAACTATCCACTTCTCCGTTCATTTTCCATTAGGATTAGATCGATAATAGAATGGAAATTGACGAGTACATAGTGTCAGGTTAATGGTCGTCAAAAGATGTTAAAAACAATCGCGGCTTCTCCACCAATGGCGCTTTTTTGTTTCATTCCTAATGATGACCTCAAAAATGGTGCTCAAACTGATTGCTCACGAACCTCATTGTTTTGTTGGGACGAGCTCTTGAGACTTCAGTCAAATACAATGCAAAAACAATTTCAATATAAACATCAAATCTCTTGCTTGATGGAAGGACTGGGAAGAAGATCACAATCTTTCGAGCATTATTGCTATTGGTTCAATTGCGTTTACATATTTGTTAAACGATGGTTGGGTTCATGGTCGGGGATTTGAGCCGGCAATGCTCTTGAATTCGAAACCAAGTCTTGTCCTGGATGTTCGAGGACCTAACGGCTGATGAAATAAGCCATCATCTATCACGAGTTTGCCATTAAGATTAGCCCAAGGATAGTGTGATAAAGTGAAAGAAAACCTGATTAAAGTGGCATATGCTAAAGCTTTGGTGAAGAAACCTCTTGACCGGTCTTTGATTTTATGGCTTTCCGAGGGAGCCCAAAATTTATTTATTACCTTGTCAATCGCCCCGGCAAAGTGGCGTAATTTACTGAGAACAGACCAGGCAACCAAGGCACCACCTAACCAAGAGTGCTGGCTGGCTCTTTCCCGATGGATGCAAAACGTCAAGTTTGGGTCCAAGTGAGTGAATGAGTGTTCACTTATAGGAGTCGGTGCTGGGCACAGGAGACCGTAATATGGACAAGAACCACGGACCCTACAGAACGTATACCGAATACAGGCCCACGGTCGAAAAATCCACGTTCAAAAAAGGGGTTTCTTTTATGACGCCTCCCTGCTCTGAAGATGATAAGGCAAACTTCATTTCCATCTACGAGAGAAGAATGAGGGGAATGAGAGGAGAAGGAGGAGGATTGCACACACACGTTTCCAGCAAATGTTCGTAGATATGCTATAATTCAGGTTTACCCTTTGAGAGTTATTAACCTGTTCAAAGCCAACCTCGACGATTAGAAAGATCACCTCAAAAGCACGCATGCCATTTCTTGCCTGACACCGTCGAAAATGGCTTGTTGGCCAAACAGGTCAACTCTTGGAAGTGATCGCAAAAAAAGTAGCCGCTATGTTGAAGAAAATATCTGAAGAAATATCTGCTTTGCTGTCTGTTCGAGCTCCTCAATCCAGGCTGGCTGGACTCGGCCACGTTCGTTTCTATCCAGCAATCGCTAGTTGGGAGTTCGTACAAAACAATTGTCAGTTGCAGCTTCACGAGCTTTGCAAGATCCAAGCTGCTCACGGGGAAGGATTTTGTCTTGGCCAGAACAGCTGATCGGGGAGGCATAGCAGCTTATCCCGTTGAATTGGCCATGGAGTTCGTTGTCAGCCAGCAACCAAACATCCATCTACTGACTGTCGTATATGTACCTACAATTGACAGTGCAGCTGGCCAGCTGCACCTCTTTTGGAGCACGGTCCCGGATCAGGTTTCTAAAGATGGCAAATGCGAAGGGCCAACACTGCTTATAGGTGCATGGATGGACGACACCAGGCAGATTTACACATTCACTCACTTACTGGAGAACGAATGAAAAGAAGGGAAAGAGCGGCTCTGATTTGGCATTGGTGGTATCACATAATTAGTCCGTCCATCTAAATGGAAGAAGGTTAGTGGTTCAGATATCATTAGCAACCATGCCAGTTCGCTCGAATTTGGAGGCTACTTTTTCAGCTTGATGTAACGTAGTGTAATATCTTTGTTAAGGTTACTCCTCCCCCCTCGCCTCTCCCCTCTCCTCCACACACTCACACTCACTCACGCACACATACACATATACTGAACTCCCTTACTTCCTCGTCTTTACCAGTTGCCCTTTCTCTTCAGTAGTGCTCGGTCGTCCTTGACGATCTCAGGTTTCACTCAAAAATAAACATCGGCATTCTCATTCAAAATTGAACACGGTTTTTTCTTCATTTTTCCCCTCTATTCGTCTTAGGACTCTGTCTTCATGGGCAGGATGGATGGATAGATGGATTCCGTGTATCAGGATTGTAGCAAATGTTGTTCAAAAGAGCTTTGGAGATGGCCCCCTGCTCGTTCTCCAGAAGCACTCAGCCAACAACAACAACCAACCAACTAGGCAACCAATCGCCCCTGCCCCTGACAAAAATGTATCATTTTAAGAAGGTCGAAAATTGAGGGGGCCGGCTCTGATTCCTGATCGTCCCAACTGTACGAATTACTCTTGTCGAGCAGATATACACACTAAAGTAGATCGAATGTAGGCCTCCTCGATCCAGCTTCCGAACATAAGGCCTATCAGTCTTCCAGATCTTGGGAGCTTCTCGTTGCCCGAGCAAATTCCTCGCCACTCCAATTTCGAGTCATCCAAGGTCCTGAGTTGATAGTTGATTGCAATTCGTAAAATCCCGGTGATTTCTCTACCAGCTTCTGCTTGGCCTCGTTTGATTTCCTGACAAACCCTCCTGCTTCTCCTCAAACTTCCTTCGTGTTCCTGTCATATTCAGCACATTCTGGCCATTCACGCATGGTGATGATGATGGTGATGATGATGATGACGATGACTATGGCCTAAAGGAGCCTTCTTCACCTTCCCTCCTGTGTAGTTTCCTTACTTCTCGTGGCCTGTCTGTCCTCTTTGTGTACGTAGTACGTACAACTCTTGTTTGGGATCAAAGTGCAAGATTTTGTTCATCCAGATGCTTTGAAGTTCACTAGATTACCGTGCGTGTATTACCTTGGGGCCATTCAGGACTTGTACGTAGTAGGATAGAGATTTTTCGGCGAAGGCTTTGCTCGGCTGGGATGGATGGATGGATGGATAGACGGATGGATGGATGGACGTATGGATGGATGGATCGTCTTTGGTCTCGGTGGTCACTCAGATTATTGAAGTTTGACAGGAGTAGCTTATGCCATAACTTGTTTCCTCGGAGTATTACCGATTACCACACACACTCATCCACGGCCAGCATGGCCAGCACGGCCAGCCAAAAAACATGCAGAGACTTGGATTTCGCTTTTCTCGAGAGCTACTACCATTGCTTGAACCCTACAAATATGGGCTTTTAGTATCGAGGTGGAGGTCGAAGACTCGATAGGCTGGCTTGGTTATGCAACTACTAGTACTCCAGGGGGTTCATGCTTTCATACTATTCGCACGGGGGTTTCACAAGAACAAAAGGCAAAGATTTAGAGAGAAACGCGGACGAACAACTTAGTAGAAGTAGTGGTAGTAGGTAGTTGCAGGGCGAAGCCCGAATGATAGTTTGATGTTGGATGATTGTTGGTCCTTTGTGGATTGGTTGGTTGTCTTCTTACTCTTCCAGATTTCTGTAGATGAAATTGGAGGGCATTCTCCAAATACTTTGGCTCAGACGAAAGGAGGAGAAGCAGAAGAAAGAGACGTCTTATTATGCCCATATAATGCTCAAGTTCAGTAGTTGACGACAGAACAGCAAGCAGAGAGAGAGAGAGAGCATACTCTTCAGTACACTGAATGCTCTTGGAGCCATGAAATGCATGCTTGGATGCATTGAGGCCGAAGCTTTTGGTCGGTTCTTTCGATCGAAAAAGAAGCCAGAGGAGGTGGAGGAGGAGGAGGAGGAGGAGAGGGGGGGGGCCTTCTCTTCATTGTAATTGGCCCCGAGTAGACATCACCTTCTCTTGCTCAGCCTCCTGATCCACCTCTACATCAGAGCACCTTCATTTTACATTTCAGAGCCACACCACCGTTTCGAGGAAAATGCGAGAGCTTCAAACACAGAATACGTTTTGAGAATATCCATCAAAAATGAGGTCTCGAATGACAGGCTCAAGCCATACAATGTGAATGAGAATGTACGACACCCGAGCCAAGCTTTGAACGAGCGCATCCAACAGTAGTAGCAGCCACTGGAGCAAACCCACCACATGCCATACGTGCGTACTGCGTGCAGTATTTCCTCTACATATATTGTACTCGTTCGTATACTGGACGGATGGGGTAGTCCAATATAGTGTATGTACGTACGTAGTAGTAAGAGAACTTCTTTTTCCACTCCGAGTAGGGCGTGGGGGAATGGATGACGGTCAATTTTGATCTGGTTTAGGGCCTGCATGACAGCTGTTAAATTGTCAACATTCATTCTTCATCAATTCGATAGGCTTCTAGATATGAAATCCTCGTCAAGGGCAAAGCGACAATCCGGGACTCAGCCGCTCAGACCGATTCTAATAACGAGCATGGGAGAGAGGTTTCAAACGATTCGCCCGTGCTACCTAGGCGACTGACTGACTGCTACAACTATTAAGTACAAGTCGTTTTACTGAAATAGGCAAAACCTTGTTGATGGACAATGCTTCAAAAACTCCGTTGTTCTTCCCTGGGTATGCACGTAAGTAGAACACATCAGTACGCTAAAATGGAAGAGGACCGAATCGAAACGAGGCTAAGCTCAGGGGGTTTCTCAAAAGGGTAGGTAATCATGGTTTCCATGTGCCAGATCAATTTACCAACTTCAGAACATTCTCGTAATCTCTGTGTAGTTTCTATGTCCCTTATTGGATAATAGCATCATTGCATTCATACATGTCAGCTCGTCTCGAGTCAAATGCTAGCTTGGAACTTGACGGGAATCTGGGGGCTCATTTTTGGTGTTAATGAAGGAGCTCTTGGATTTGGTGGTCCTAGTTGAGGGGGGGAGTTGGTGGGAGCATTTATTGGAAGAGGTGTTGATTTTCAAAATGGGTGACATGGCTCTTTTACCGTATCAATGGGATCAACGTCGAAGCAAATTTATAATGATGTGTTGTCCTCTTTTCAAACGCGTCTTACAGGATTTGGGGACATTGAATCCGAAAACCATTCTTCATTTGGCAAAGTGCCTTCCCATTCCCTGGAGCTCGTTTAGATTGAACACACAACGGACCGGAATGATCGGGAGCAGCCCCGATTATGTACATACTTACGTACGTACGTAGATGTGATCATAGAAAAAAAGGATCTGAATTGGAAATCCCCCTTCAACAAGAACCAATTTCAAATTTGATCGCACTAAAGTGACAAGCTGGTTCGTTGAGAAACAAGAGTAGACAGGCAAACAACGTTCACACATTTTTGGCTGTTCCAGGGCAATTCCACCTCAGCACAAACTAGTGTCTAGATTGGCGAACGGAAAATAATTGCCATATTTGCACCCCGCAAGATCCCCACACTGTGGAACCATCGCGCACTCGATGGCACAGATGAGTTGTTTTGTATGTTCAATGCCCGATCCCTAGGAAATTGGTGAGAAACTCCCGGTGATATCGGTATCAAACTGACAATACATTCATTTGGTGTCGTAATCTCCAGCCCTCTGACAACGATATTCTGCCGTATTCCAGCCAAAATGTGCATTTGTAAATGTCTCTTTCTACGTTTTGCTGAGGTCATTTTCTCGTTCCGATTGGCTTTGTTCAGTAGTAAATGCCAATTCCCGCCTGCAGTAAGTCAGTTCTGTGACGTGTTTTCTCTGGATTTTCCTCATTCCACGCTGAGTGTGTGAAGTGACTTTAACAAGTGCGATCAATTAAGAAAAGCCACCGTTTTGGAGATGTTGGACCATTTCTCTCAGGCTTCGATTTCCATCATTAAGCATTGTGGAATTGATATTAGACCTTTTAAAAAGCTTTACGGATTGACCGATTGGAAGCTTGTCGAACGAGGCCACAAACGGGAAGCATCTGATTTATCGTTTTTAATCCACTTTAGAGCGCTTTCGTTCTGAGAAACACGTTCGAATATCCCCATAGTACAAGTATTGACTGACTTCAGAGACCTGTCACGTGGACTCAATAGTGTGGTAAGTCAGAGACTTTTACCGTCCCTGCCTTTGAAGCTCCATTAAGGATTAATGCAGACATTTGTGACTATCAATAATTCATCTCAAACTCGATTTGTATTACTTATCAACGTTTGTTGGGAAAAAGGCATTCTTAATCAAAATTAGATGAGAGGGTCCTCAAGTTTCAAGTAATGCTATTTCATGTTTGATGCACTTTGTTTAGGTTGAAAATGCTACTGATAATTGTTTGCTCATTAAAATCTCGAGTAAACAAACATATGAAACAAAATTAGTGTTTAAATTCCACTGAAAGTAAGAATGCGTGCTTCAAAACGATGTAATTCCTTTAACCTTGACACTGCATTAGAGCCACCACCCAAGCGGTTACAGTGCACCAATAATAAAGAGTCAAAAACGACCTCTTCAAGAATCAATCTCGTGGAATCATGCATTTGATGTTTAAAATCGCAATTAGCTATACCATGTGAAAAATTTGATGTGATGTAATAGTAGCAATCCACAACGCCTGAAGCTTGATCTGAATCGGAAATGAGCTCGGACTGTGCTTAAATTCAATGTACATTATAATACAACACTACAGTACTGCTGTTAGGTCCTAAACAACACTTGTTCCTCCATAATTGATAGCTCAACGGAGTGGTTGGCGTTGCTACTTTTTGTAATCTGGTGATGAGCAATTCATCCGAGAATAACCCACGGCGTCTGTGTGTATGACTTTATTTTGTCGGTTTTCGAGCACGTGGAAAAAAGTTCAGTCGCTGGTACAGATTTTTGTTTTCAATCAAGAACATAGGATTAAGAGGATGAGGGGCTGATGTGAATGCGGACTTTTCCTTCTTCAAGTTTAGTTTTTGGTCAGGGTATGTGGTGGTGTTCAAGTTTGTAGTAGTTGTTGTAGTTGTTGATGCACAATAGTAGTAGCAGTAGTAGTAGTAGTTGTTGTAGTAGCAATAGTAGTAGTAGTAGTAGTAGTAGTAGTAGTACAGGTATCATCAGATCAAGTATAATTATAATGGTAGAGTCTCCTCCTCCTCCTCACACTTGGGAGTTTGTGGCACGACAAACCGAGTGTGAATAGAGGAAACGACGACGGATTTTTCAACTGAATGCATGACTAAAATATGGTTTCTTTTGACGGGAAACAAAACGGAAAGAGAGAGCAAGATGAAATGAGAAAAAGAGGGATGAACATCGAACGAGAGGCTACCAGAATCCAAAGTGCGGATTGAGGATCTTTCTTGAATTAAATTGAATCAATTGACAAAGGAAGCAAGCTCGTTTTAGGGTCGTCGTGAAGCACAAAGGCTGAGAGAGACACAGAGGGATTGAAGTACAAGAATGAAACAGGTAGATGAAGATGGAGTCAGATAGTCAAAGCAGTTTTGCTCTCCAGTAGGAAGGACTGTTTCTTTAGCTTCTGCCTCTTCGGGTTTTTTTCCACTTCTTTTTTGAGATTAGCACTTGAGATAAAGACTCGCACTTTTCAATTCCAGGCCAACAGGGGGAAAACTGATTTGATCAAAGATTTTCCCCCCTTTCAACACATTCACACAGAAAAACAGAAAAAGGATGGAAAGAAAGGTGTGGGTGACAAAGGGGGCGGGGTGGGATTTGAACCTGGTCTATCTAGTCTATTTATCGGTACGAGTTGTTGTTAATGCCAAATATCTGCTCGATCGAGTAATAGCGTAATTTTTGTGTGTTTGTGTATTTAGTGGTATTTCGTTTCGTTATTTGAGGGTTACTTTTGGAGAGTTTTTAGAAAAATAACACTTTCTAGGCCTATTTGCAAATGGTGAACAACTATTGGGGAGGGGGCTTGGGAAGAAGAATGGCTGTCTGTGAATTAGCGTGTGTGTTTAGAAGAGAAAAAGAGAGATGGATGGATGAGAAGGAAAGTGATGATGAAAAGGTTGCTTTAGTAGTTGAAATTGATTTAGTTCTAGAAGGGTATGGTGGTGGTTGTTGTTGTTAAAGAGTTGAGAGTGGTAGTAGGAAATATCATTCAAATTGATCATGTGGTCGACGTTGTAGCTAGTTACTACTTCTACCACAATCATATAGTAAAAGAGTAATAGTATTACTGCTTAAGTACACATTGAGATGCTCTGAGAAATGACAATAATAGAGAAAGATGGAGATAAAACGAGATGGAGGATTTTGTTGTTGTTGTTGTTGTTGTTGTTTGGGTTGGTGAATAATGGGAAACAGGTCGTTGGTGGACGTTGGCGTGTGTGTGCGTACCCAAAATTAACCCACCCTAGCTTGACCTCACATAGGTCGGCAATTTCGTTTGTTGGAGATACATGGATGATGTGGACCCCCCAAATCATCACTATCATCTCCATAATGAGGGCCTGAAACTCATCATGGTCTGTTGATCATTGGGTCAATTCATAACATTATATAATCATTATGACATGCTAGAATAATAAGGAATTGTTTGAGAAAGACATGTGTATCATATATCATCATAGGGTTGAGGACTGTGTAGCCTCTGATTGCAAAAACCGTTCCCAAGAAAAAAAAAACAGTCAGGGCTCGTTTCGTTTGGGCTTGGCCATCACTCCCCTTGCGCGAGGAACTCGATCGATGTTGTCGAGGGGCCATTCTCCATTCTTTTTTTTAGGGAGGGGGGAGAGAAAAAGAAAGAGAGAGCTGATGGTGCTGATGTTAAATGTGGATTTTTATTCGTTGACACTCGTAGAACTCAACGATCGCCCATCTTGTTCACTCGCTCACCGAGCTGGAGGTGAAGAGGAAGAAAGAGAAAGAGAGGGAGAGGGAGAGAGAGAGAAATCGAGACACCTTTTCGTTTGTGATGGCCGTAAAGCCTTGCTTGCTCCGCTTCAGAGGGTTGAAGCGACAAATCTCCAGTCAGGAACAGGTTATTTGGGAAACAGAGTGAGAGTTGAATGAAAGAACAACGGGCATTTTTGTTCGTCAAAAAATAACTTCTTGTTTTATGGAAAAAAATCTCTCTAGATTTTAATGAGGTTGTCCACCCAGTCGGACTCAGCGGCTGCTGACACTCCAATATCTGACAACATATCCGACACGTCTTCCGTAGAGCAAGAGAAATCAAAGTGGGATCCGGTGCTACTTGAGGCGCTGCTTCCGGACTCCCACGTGTCAATTCGTCCCACTCCTCGGTGACCAAGATCGGGATCACCTCCCTCAAAGAGTTCGAGGGTATCAATGTCGGTAAGGACCTGTCCCAGGATCATGGCGGTCTTGGGGTCACCAGAGGTGGGCTTGTAGAAAGACTCAGAGGCAGCAAAGAATGAGGCAATGACTGGAGGCGTATTCAAAGTGCTCAGGGATTCGGGCACGGTGGCCTCAACTACTCCGTCCATCGAATCGTCACCGTCCTCCAGTCTTGCATTTTGAATTATGTTTTCAGGTGCTCCTTGTTGTTGTTGCTGTCTTACCAAGGCTGCCATTATCTCACCCAATGTGTTTCCACCTCCATTGGCTACCATGGGTTTGACCTGCAGCTTGGGTGGAGGCCCACTCTCGGCCTTTGGTGCCGTTTCGGACGGTTCCATTGCTTGTGGAACGCTACTCTTGACCAGGTCAAGGATACCCTTCCGTTCTAAGGGTCGCTCGGGTTGTTGTGGTGCTGAAGAAGCAGATGCAGATGATGAAGATGAAGGTGAAGATGCTGATGCTGATGTTGATGATGGCGGGGCCGGCTGAAGGGGGACTGCCGGAGTCTGGGGGAGCAAAGCCCGAGGAGACAACGGCAAATTCTTTTTCGAGGCAATCTCTTTGATAGGCATACTGACGCTCGTGGTGGCAGCAGCTAAGGCAGCTCGGTCTGTGAGTGCCAACTTCAATTTGAGTTTGTTCGCTGTCAACTTTTTCTGCTCGCTCGACATCTTCATCTTGGATGGGAGGAGAAGTGGTGGTGTAGTCGAACTACTAATCTTTGGCCTGCTCGATACTCGATGGTTGTAGGCAGCTGCCGTTGATCTGATTAAGGATTGGTTGTTGTAACTCTTACAACTGTTGTCATTTTGATTACCACTCGTTGGGCTGGCTAACTCCATAAAGTTATTGTTGTTGTTGTTGTTGTTGCTGCTGCAGCCGCTGTTGGAGCTAAGATTGCTACTACAGCTGTTACTGCCAATGCTCACGGCTCCATTGATGGTGGTGATGGTGTTGTTGCTGCTACCACTACTACAATTAATATTGGTGGTGTTGTAGTTGTTGTTGTTGTTATTATTATTGTTGTTCGCCTTGGCCAAGCTGGGGCTGTCGGGTCCCGAAAATCCTTTGGGTTTCTTTTTCGGCTTATACTTGTAGTCAGGATATTCCTTCTGATGAAGGATTCTCAGTCTTTCGGCCTCGTCAATGTAGGGCTGCCTGGCCTCCGTGGGAAGAAGTTTCCAGCGTCGGCCCAGCTCTTTGGAAATCTGTGCATTGTGTTTGTCGGGTGTGACTTCGATGATCTTGCGACGCTCGAGTTGAGACCAAACCATGAAGGCATTCATGGGGCGTTTGATGTGGTTCACCTTGTGCTTCTTCGTCTGAAACAACAGAGGAGAGGCGAATGAAGTGCAGTCAGTGAGTGAGTGAGTGAGTGAGTGAGTGCTCTTGGTTGGCTCGAACATTAAGTAGAATGCTATTACGCCGATCGGGTGAAAAAAGGCCATCGGTATCTCGAAGTGCCCCATTTACTCCATTTGTGGCCCTCCTCACGCGCCAACAGAGTATGCCAATTTAGATGGTTGGCGCATGCGGAGTCGCCTTCTTCATTGTATACTGTATGTACGTGCATACACACTCACAAACCCACTTCCAGACCACCACTGCGACTACTAGAGCGGGGGCCTTTCAAGTAAGTAGAATTATTGTGAGTAATCTGGGGGGAGATCTGGTGGCGTTTCCTGGATCTAAATGTGAAGATTTGCGAAAGTTTTCTCCATTCTAGCCTACATTAAAAAGAAATATGGAGACTCCCTCTTTGCCTGTTAGTGCCGACAAACTCTCTTCCTCCTATACTACCATCACCACCGCGACCACTCTTTGCCCAGCCTTTTTCTTTCCCCTCGCTCGTCTTGTTTTAGTAACAATTTGGACATAGAGATACTTCCTTCCTTCTGCTTCTTCTTTCTTTTCTCTCATTCTCAGCAATGCTCCCCTCTCTGCTTATGTTTTCCTCAGTCTCTTATTCGGTTACTACGGATCTACCAAGCGTGCTCATATGAAAACTATTGGAAAGGTGCACAACCAACCGACCAGAAACAAGCATGAACATAAAGTAGCCTAGCCATTGCAATCTGAGAGGAAATGTCACAAACGAAATATGTAAACTACCCCTATGGACATGTCAGACACAGTTTCATCAAATGGAGGCAAAAATGCAACGCCTACCCAGGGCTAGAGCCTCGGAAGAGAATCCTCCAGGGACCAAAGGCCATTGTGAAGTCCTAGCGCATGGACTACAACCCCACGCTCTCTCGACTTGATATTGCACGAAAAGTTTGCCTATAGACAGTGCATTTGGAAGTAAGGTAAAAAAGTTAGCTTCTCTGAATCCAAGGGTCTCTCTCTCTTTCTCCCTGCCTCTCTTCTTTTGGCTCTCCTCAGCCCTCCCCCAATGCTCTTGGCCACAGGAGCTCCAGAGTTCTCTCCTTCCCTCGCTCCTTGTCAGGGGAAATTTGAGTGTTATCACAGCAGAAAAAAATCCGCTCCAATGTCCTTCAAATCTGCTTTTCTACTCAAAAGTTGGAACGTTCAAAACGAGGGCAAAGCACAAACCGAAGAGAGAAAAAGACTGGGAGGAACAATCCGTCCTTCTCCTCCTCCTCCTTCTTCTCAGTCTTCTTTCGTTCTCGTCCTCAAGCCTCACCCACCACTACCAATAATAGTCAAGGGGGACTGAGTTGGCTCCTATGTATTAGCTGGAAGCTCAAGGCCAGAGAGGAATTTCTGAAGCTACAAGGGGCAAAATGGAGAGCTTTACAGGAAAAATATTGAAAGAAAAATAATAGCACGAGAGAAAAATCCGGCCAGGGTGCTCAATTAGTTAGGCAACAACGGCTTTTTCTCCCTCCTTCTCGCCAGTCCCAGAGGCCCAAGTGGAGCAAATGACTCTTGGTAGATGGAGTTCATTGAGCAGGTCTTTTATGGCGTGATTATTTCCCATTTACCTTCAAGATACCTCCACTCGAAAATAGACATGTGCACAACGGCTATAATAGAGAGAGAGAGAGAGAGAGAGAGAGAACAAGAGGGGGCGAGCAATAGTTGTTGCTTCGTTCAGTTCTCTATGCCTTCAATACGTAGGCCCATCCAGACGATCCTCTCTCACCAAACAAAACGAAAAAAAAAGAGTTATTTCCATCAATATCCCCGAGTCAGCTGTTCACATGCGCAATTTGTCGTATTCCATTCTCCAGTGAAGTGCAAATGCAAAGACATCAAGAAGAGGACGTGAAATGTACTTTGGCTATTGCCTTCCTCGGTCGTCATTTCATCGACAAGTGGAAACCACAAACTTCCTCGGCACAATTAAAAACAGTAAATCACTCTATATATCAACTCTAGATGGGTTGCAAGACCCTGGGACTCGGGGGGGATCAAGCAAATCACTATCAAGGTCAATATTTTCAACACACGGACCGATGCTACCAGTTATCTGGTAGGCATACCCAGACTGGCAAGGAAGGCGTAATGGCGATTTCACTTTGCTCCTTCAAATAGAGCGGAGGTGAGCTTGCTCAGAGAGGCCGTTAGGTACACCTAGGTACACCCCGAAACAAATACGAACTTGCATATCCTGGGCAGCTGTTGGTTCCCCTTCCCCCTTGGTAACACACAGCCCCAATGTGGCGGGAGGAAGGAGCCCGCCACTCAGCTAGCTATGGAGGGGAGTGCAGCTGACGCGTAGAGTCTACATGGGCTGCTTCACTTTTTTGACAGAACAGCGTTTGTTGATCAACAAAAAGTGACACTTACTTGGGTGGCATCCGAATAGGGCGTCTTGGAACTGGTGGCCACTTGCATGGAGCGAAAGACCTCATCGTCGTGTGAGAGAAGCAAGTTGCGGAACATATTGCCGGAGTTGTGTGTTTTGATGATGATGTTTCACATGAACTTGTCAACAAAATCAAAAGGATTCGAGGTTTGCAGGGCAAGTTTTTGACTGTGGGGAGGTCGTCGAATGGCACTTAAGCTGGATCACAAATCGAAGAGGGTCCCATCCTGGCCGACTCAGGTTGTTTTGGAGGGTCAGTCTTCGAGCAGAGCGGTTCAGGTGCGGCTTTATTAACTGGCTGGATGTAGCGAACGGACCAATGCTCCGTTTCAACTGATGTGGCGACCAGACCCTGGCTCTTTGACGTTCATCCTTGGACTGATGATCCCTTATCCTGTTCCCCCTAAGGCTCGCCCAAATCATGTTCTCTATGGTGCCGGCGAGCGCATCAGCTGCCTAGAGGCCGGCGGGTCCGAGGCTTCGCCGGCAGATTTAAAAGTCTCGGACACACTCTCAACCACACCAGGACGTCCGTCGGTGGGAAGTTGAGAGGGGGCTGGAAAATGGACTACTCTGGCCCTCCATCGTCCTCTCCACCGTCCTCGCCGCCATGGACTACAACTCCTCGTCCTCGTTCATCGTCTCCACTCTTCCCTCGGTCTGGTGTTGGTCGAAGTTGGACTGAAATCGGTATAAAAACTGGAGCGATTTACTTGAAGAGGTCGGTCGCCCCACACGCCAGCACACATATTGTTCGTCTTCTGCGGGACGACAGTAAACTTGAAAACGAAGAAGACGAGTACAGGAAGATGATTCAGAGAGACTCTAGGGTGGCACCATCGCGGGCACCACCTCGATCCATCCATCGGATCCAGCCAACCATTCCGTGAATGTGCGTTGCATTTTAGTGGTCTTTGGAGCATTTTCCCACTTGAGAGGGACAGGGGAGGGAGAAGGGAGAGAGAACTTGCCGACAACGAAGGGGTACGATATGATATGGCAAAGAACTAACCCCTATGCGGGTGTCTGCCGAGTTGCAATATCTAGCGATGGATGCTGAGCTTCTACAAAGGGGGTTCTCTAATTCCTGACCTTGCTCATAGCCAACACTGCGGTAGCTACCTGTTTATTGGTCTATTTTTAACCAAGAGCTCAAGTATCAAAAGAAAAATATCATTGTCGGAAAGCTAATCTGACACGCCTACCTCTTCTTTCTAGGGCCATTGAATTATCAAACCTGACAACCCGGCGACTTCCCTTCGTCGCAATCATCCAACAAAAGTTGTGTGTCTTCCGTTAAGTCAATTGTATTGTGACAAAATCTTACTTTTTCATGTTCAAAATCCGAAAATCCGATATCCAGTGAATTGATTACCCCCCCTATCAGAGTACTTCATAAAGAGAAAGGAAGACAAACCGGAATGAGGTAATGTTCTTCGCTTTCTGGGTTTATGATTGGATCAAACTCGGTGAGCATCAACTTTGCTCCTAAAATCGTGGACGGACAGATCTTGTGAACATCAGGTATATTCTGTATGTCTTGGGGCAAACCTTTCAACTTAGTGACCGAGTACTTAATTTGATTTTCACCCAAGCCATTGCAGTGTTGATTTAACGTCTGCTTAGCGTTTGGGGTGCGGAGATTGGGGCTTGTCTTTGCCGTAGACAGTAGTTTTTGGGTTGACATAGACCAGACAAATATATAAGATGGATTACAGTGAGACCATGTCGAAAGAAAACAATTATTATGATGGCAGGCGATGGCAGGCGCAAGGAGCAAAAGGGGAGAAAAGAGACTGAAAGAGGGGTTATAATAAGACTCGAATGGTATTTGGAGATGGTGTGTGTGTGAGAGAGAGCCTATGCGTGTCCAGCTTAGTGAGCTCGATACATTGTTGGTTGTTGGGTGTATGCGTTTCGGTCGAGAATGACTGGCACCCTTTATAACCAAGTGTGATGGTTTGTGAGTGCTGCTTGGAGCTGTTCCCGAAGCTGCTCGCAGCATCATCCCTTCATTGCGGTTGATGATCTGTCCACAAAGTATCGTAATGGGACCTGCTTCCTAGCCTTTTGGGCTAGGGATGGCGAGGGAGGGAGTTCCGGCATTGTTTTATGAATTGGAAGGATCTTCAAGAGATATAGGTGTTTATCTGGGTGGAACTGACCTTCTTCAAGCGAGAAACGGAATGGAGGGTCGTCTAGGTTCCACATGGACCAAGCCACCAGGGATTGTGGCGAGTTGAAACGAGCCAAAATCATCATCTCACGCTAATCCCTGGGGTGAAATAAAATCGTCACTAAAAGCAACATTCCTCTTACCTTCTTTGGACACCAGATAAGTTGGTTGGACCACTCAGTCGAGGGGGAGCTAACCACGAGGCCAAAGTGGATGAAATTATACCAGAAACAAAAAAAACTTCCGTGGCCTGTTCCAACACAAATCTGAGCTGCTGGCATGGCCATGGCCAGGAAGATCTATGACTTAGGAGAGAAATACCGAGGGATGGCTTAACAACGCCCACCTGGGCCTCGGGATCATGAAACCGACTGGAATTGGGGTCCGCAGTAACCATTTAGGAACATACAGCTCTCCCTCACCCATACAAGTGGCTATTCACCCACTTGCACCCACAGCCTCTCGATGATGGAAGAAGCCGCAAAGCGGCGGGAACAATCTTGGAAAGCGTACAAACATATAAGAGGGGAACAAGAAATAGAAAGAGCGAAAGGAGACGAAGAGAAGGAAGAGAAGGAAGGGAAAAACTCAATTTCATTCTGGGATCATTAATCTTTTTTGGTTCCACTCTATGTTAGGCCCACCGCATTGCATAGAGTGGTGGTGGTGGTTGGTTGGTTGGTTCGTTGCTTGGTTAGTCGACGGCGTCCGATATGCCAAGAGTAGCATTTGAACAAACCCAACAAAGTAGGGCAGCTTCGATGGATCTCTGGAGTTTTTGCGTTGCCTCCCTCACTCTTCTTCACCCGATCCAATGCCTAACTCATGGCACATATACCAAGAATTCGGGAACATATTTCCACAATTCCATTGGAATCCTCGATCCAGGACCGACTTAATGCATAGGCAAACAGTCGTGGACCAAGGCTCGTGATCCGATCCGGGAATGGGGCTATTTTAAATGGAAACCTGAGAGACGCCAGCCACTGGCCGCTCCATGTCTCGGAATTTGAAAAGTGAGTGATTCAGAGTGAAAATACCAGTTGCCAAAAAGGTGGATCCAGAGATGTGGTCCAAGCAATTTTGTTGCTGAGCCTGCCAAATAGCCAAGGGGGAGCGAGCGAGAGAGCAAACGAACGAGCGAGGAAAACTTCCAACGGGTGATGAAGAAGAAAGACGACACGGAGAAAGAGCGCCAATCTGAGAAATGACGTTTTTTCATTGTCCGATCGGCTCGAGGCTTCTTCAGACCTCCTCTCACAAGCGGCCCAGATGGACACACACACACACACCTCCTTACACACACAGATGTTAAATCTTGTGATCCAGATCTTTAAAATGGTGGCCTCGTCAATTATGGAACGAATCTCATTCTAACCATTGCCTTGTCGGGTAACATTTCTTTCGTCTAGTTGGCTGAGGTTTTTCCAATCGTTGCATTTATAAATCTGATCAGAGGCACGAAAGAGGCATCTACAGTACTTGCGTGAAACCCCTCACCGGATATTGTTGGCAGCCACTAAACTCAATGATATGAGGAATGGTCTCGATTGACACGGGAAGTAATTCCATGATTAACATCCGATCACTAGAAACTTGCTGGTCGTTACGACACCAAGGTTCATGTGGACTAAATTTGCGAGTTAAGAACAACTGGACCTGTTTCTTAGTATTTGATTCGGTCATCACTTTCTGATCAGAAACCTTTCCATAACTTGAGCCTTATACGGTCTAACTATGGCGTGGTACGTGTATGACATCTTTGACAAGGTCAGCCGAGAATATTGAACGAGCTGTATGTGATTCCAACGAATTTATGATTGAACGTTCAATGGAAATCTTTCGTCATTTAATGAACATCTGATGTAAAGAGATACCAATCTTTGCTTGCATTGCAGCCGGTTGCTTAGAAAAAAGGGCCCTCTAGATCACACGACATGAGAAAACAACCACGTTCCGTTTGTAAGAGTTAAGTAAAATTCCATATTTCGTACCTTGTCGATGAGAAATGATAGAGATCGTAACATACATTTTTCTTCAAGTCGTTAATGGATCTTTAATTGGCTTCAGATCAATCCCATGGCGCTCTCAAATACAAGTACATCCATAGTGACTGTCGGCCTACCGGATAAGTTGGCTGTGAGTCTACCGGTAGGTATTTCAAAAGATGGCTGGTTTCATTTCGCATTGAGCAAGCTGAGCGGTTGATCTGCAACGTACTTTGAACTTTTATCTCTAAAGTAGAAATGACCATTATGAATCTGAATGAGCCGTCTGTATTCCAGAGGACCGCATTTTTTGCCCACTGCAATACAGCACGATGGGAGAGTGAACCAAAAACCATATGAGTGCATACACATGGTACACTCCTCTGCACGCACGCACTCAACGAGCAACTGGCTGGGTTGGGGAGCGATCGGGGCATTCTTCCGCTCAATTTTGACGTCGTAATGAATGCATAATCTGAGAAGAAATCCTCCTATGGACTGACTGACTGACTGACTGGCTGGCTGGCTGCCTTTCAGCCTATCCCACCGATCGGATGGGCTAGCCTTGCAACTCAGCTTTCAATCACTCAACTGAAACCTTAGGCACTGAAATTGTACAGACCCCCCCTTCTCTCATCAACTCCCCCTAATTTGAACAAGGAAAATTATCGAAAATACAGCCATTGCATGCTAATGCTGAGCTACGATCGGTTGACGTGCATGGATGATCGCTATGTGTGTGTGTGTATGTTTGATTGACTTTTCCCTACGACCTTCCTCCGACAAACAGTGATTCAAATGGTTTCAGGTCTAATTAGTCTCATGCTCTAAGTACAAGTGCATGTACTCGGCGGCTCCATAACGTAATGGACTTCTCAGGAGGATTAAATCTACCACGTTATGGCCAATAACTTGACTGGTAGAAGTACGCTCTTGTCCGAAAGACAGTAAAACATACACATCTTGGCACGATCTTAAATGATCTAACCACTAAGTTGGGGGAGGTGGGGGACAACCGACTAATACTCGAAATTTGATGTCACGAAACGGCGATCTGAGTTATCCGGATATGCAGATGATTGAAATGAGATCCCATACTATTGAGGGCTACCCGAGACAAAGCCCTCTCCCTTCCAATGAGGTCCATGAGAGACAATAGGCCCTGGCATTGGTCGATTCACAACAGAACAGAGACCGACGAAATGGCGATATCTATCCTCGATCCTCGATCCTCCATCTCCTCTCGCTCAGGCTTTAACTCTCTCTCTCTCTCTCTCTCTCTCTCTCTCTCTCTCTCTCTCTCTCTCTCTCTCTCTCTCTCTCTCTCTCAGGGACACTCATACGTGCGTTTATCTGCGTAGCCTCCCTCACTGACTGTGTAGATCTTCTCTTGTGTTCCCTTAGCATCGAGACAGCCCATTTTGAAGTTTTATGCATGCAAATGGCTTTTCCAGAAAACCAGCGTGATGGAACGGGCAAATAAATTCCTCCACAGGACCCACTTCCACGGTTCCATCTCGTCCTGTCACTTTTTTCAGGGGAGAGGAAGGGTCGATAGTTGCATATATATTCATGGTTTTTAATGAAAACGAGAGTACGTGCACCCTCACACAATCCCTCCGCACTCGTGTGTACGTAGTACATAGTAGATGCCCTTTCGATCCAACCTCAAAAAGCCCCGTCTCGTTCTTTTTTTTGTCATCCTTGCGAGAAAATTTGGTGTCAGCAATTTTCAAATAGATTCTAAAAGAAATAATCGGATCGAAATGACAATCCAGGACCATCGTTTGCTCATCGGGTGAGAAAGACAGATTTGGTGGTGGGTTGTTGTTGTAGTGGTGGTGGTGGCGGTGGTGATGGTGGTGGTTGAGGCGATGACAGGCCTAAGCTTTCTTCAAGTACTGTGGCGCTTGCATCTTTTTGCTCTGGGTTTCGGTGGAAAGCAGGAGAGGAACGAAGAGGGCCTCTCTTGCTCTCTCGCTCTCTCGTCATTGGGTTGGACAAGAATAAAGGAGGGATAAAAAAGGACACGGAAACGGGCTGAAAGAAAAGCAATCGGAGAACATTTCCGGAGGCTATACAGAGACTTGGTCTTAACGAAGAACGAAGGTTCGCGGCCTTGTGGAGATTCGCTCTGCGAACTACTCGTAGTAGTGGCTGCTATTCGTTGAAAGCCTCCATGGTCTTTGGAAAGGATTAAACGAACAACCTTGTACCAGATAAAAGCTTCTGATTCTGCCATTCAAAACTCAGTGTTCAATGGTACTTGGCCTACGCGCGCACACATGCACGCATGCATGCATGGTACACATCTTCCACAGATTGGGAATGCAAATTTTCCGAGAAGGAAACTTTTCATCTCTAAACTTCCAGCCTCCAACCTCCAGCCTCCAGTTGAGTGCGAGTTCGTACATACAAGGGCAAACTCCTACAACGTGCTGCTAACTAATTACTCAAGAGCATCTGTCTGGCTTCTGAGGATTTGCCTGAGGCAGCATGGCATTTCATTACTGCTTGCGAGGCTCTCTCAAACCAGGTCTCCTTGTCGTCCCATGTGCCTCCGATTGTTCCCTACTTTAATAGTAGCACTAAGTAGGGGTCGACAATAACGGAGATTCCTCTTTTCTTCGCCACCCAGCCACTCAGAGCCTAAGGGTGTGCCTTCCTTAGCTCTCGAAATGTGAATAAGATGGGGGGGTGAGTGAGTCCGTTCGTTTCCTTTCTACCAAAGCGAGATCAAAGGGAGAGGAACTATTCCAATTTAACAAGTTTCTACTGTCGGCATTGGCTGGGAAAACAGTTGGTGATGATAAAAGCGTTACCCACCTTGGCGATTTACTCGGGAAGAAGAAGTTCTGAAATCAACAGACGAAATGTTATTCCCCTTTGCCTCGGTTCTCTTCATTGGAAAACTAAAGCTATTTTCCCGAATTGAACGAGAGAAGGGGATGATAAAGAAAGAATGAGTCAGACAAGCATCTTGCACGTTGGCGGAACAGGTTGGCTCTCTGGCTAACCAATCCAATAAATGGACGTCGACTTGTTATAAGCTCTTATCAAAATGTGACCCACTTCGTTTGTAAGTTTTCAGAAACAGAGTATTGTGGATATCTTCGTCGGTTTCTCATTCCCTGTAACGTATGTTGTCGAGGAAGAGTGGGAAAAACTGATCCAGAAGAAAAAAGGCGATAGGGATGGTTTCCATTGATTCAGCCATTTTGTTCTCCTCCACAGTTCACTCATACTATTTATCATCAAAAGTACAGTAGGGGACTCTTGACCTCTTGAAATGGAATGCTTTAAATATCCATCATTATTTGGAGACTAATCATCATAATCTTTCCAAGCTTGGCTTTTTTCCCTTTTTCATTATGTTCCAGCAAACAATAGAAAGTTTCTTCACTCCAAACTTTTAGATATACTCAGCCTCTCTGTTGTATGAAGATCATATCGTTCCCAAAAGTTTGAAAAAGATGCCCGTCCTATTTTACAAAAGAATGGATTCGTATTTCCTTTGGTTCTTGTTCCAAAACAGTTCATAGTCCCTCTTTTTTGTGCGTTTTAATAGTGAAAACATCACAAAACAGTAGAACGAACCTTTCAATTGATTAAGATTCAGGTTTACGTAGTTGTCAATTAGATTCATGGTGTATGAAGAATGAAGAGAATGCAGGAGTACACTCTAGTGTAGCACACCAAAATTGACCTTGGCAAGTCAAAGGTTCCAATAACCCGAGCCTTCTTCTTTCTTCTTGGTCTAGGTCCCTGTTCATCTCATAATGGCGTTAGGCTGGACCCAAAGAACGCACAGACGAACGGGAATGGAAATAAGGCGAAGGAAGGACCATGGCTGGAGAGCTTGATATGTTGGCCTCGGTACTTGGATATGCTTATAGCTTGAGTACATAAACCGAGTTACGACTCACGAGTACTGTATACTAGTCGGTGGGGATAGTATAAGTGCGTGCACTCACTCCAACTCGGGAGTCCAGACATGCGTAGCAGTCTATGGCGGTGGTGGTGGTGGAAAGTGTATCCTTTCCATCTCTCGAAAAGACAGTTGAAGGGAACCAACCTTCCCTGAGACGATGTATGTAAATATTTTGGCAGCCTTTTTTGGTCGGGGTCCAATTTTCCCCCGATTCTCGTGCTCGATCGACCCGCCCTCAAATTGGATCAATCTTTCATTGTTAGGAACGCATAACGTCAAATAGTATCTCCATTCTCTCGTTTCCTCTTATGGACTGACAACGTACATGTGCACGAGTGTCATGTGTGCCCCTCAGAGAGCTAGCGAGAACATACCGGACAAGACCGAGGCCGATGTCGCTCGCTTGGTTCGGCTCAATTCAGTTTCGGTCATCTTGTCCAATGTCATGAGAAGGCGCTCCTTGGGAATAGCCTTGGGATCCATCTAGTGATGAAACATAATCACATGTAACAGGAAATTCTCAAGGCCCTACTTTCAGGTTGGGAACCTCATTTCGTCTTCAACCGGTCTTAAGTAACCTTTCCTAGTAAGTATACGTACGACGTCTCCTGTCTCTCTTTCTTTCTTTCTCCCTCTCCTCTGCGTTTGTGTGTACGTGTGTGAGCTAGTAGTACGACATGTTTACCATTGGAACATACAGACTCACAGAGAGTGAGTCGTTCTCTGGAGAATGGAACCAACCCAGTTTCGTGGCCCAGCTGTTGTTCAAAGTGTCGCCCTCACTTTAGCTCGATGAGGAAACACGAGGTTCAAAGACCATTCAAGAGGTTCCAGTCTGCTGTACATTAAATATACAACTTCAGTGCCGAAGAGAAAGAAGGGTTGTGTGGTGCTTTGTTGGAATTTGTTGGAACTGAAACACAATGAACGCAGAGAAATTGCCTAGACGAGGTAAACTGATCCATGGGAAAGGCAATCGTACTTTGGAGCTAAACAGATGTACGTTTATGGTGATATTCTCGAATAATGCCCAAGTCATGGCTTAGTATGCGGCCTTTCGGAATGGAACAACTAGCGAAGATGAGGCTGGTGATCATCTTGTCGCGTCTAACAAGTGATCAATACTGTAGTTTGGTGGAAGAACCAGACCCCTTGATCCATCCTTAAACAGACATGGCAAATAGAAGTGAATAGACCAATATCACGATTAACGAGCTAACCGTTTATGAACGCAATCCTTAAAATGGTATATCCTCTAGGTGGTATGTTTTGATCATATTAGAATCAAAATGAAAACCTCTAAGAAACAATAATGTCTTGGAGTCTCCTCGGAGAGACGTGCATGATTGACAATGTTCCAGGTCTTAAATTTGCAACGGAAATTTTACCCAAAGACCGTTTCATTTCTAAGGTTCAAATTCTGATCTGCGTTGCTCTCCCTACGACGTCAAGAACTCTCGAACTGACTGAACCCTTGCTTGGCATTGTAGGAGCTTCCAACCGGGGGTTATTGATCTCAATTAGATTACTCAAGGAGACATAAAATGCTTTGTGGATAAATCGGAGCAATATGTCTGCCTTTATGAACCGTCAAGAAAGAAGCACACAACGAGGAGGCCAAAAGGAAGACGAAGACGGAGCCCAGGAGAGCAAAGAGGAAAGAGAACCGGGCGCCACGCTGAGATGATTCGATGTCATTGTCATTCCCGTGGAATGTAAGTACGTAAGTGGGTGAGTGAGTGAGCCAGTTGACGACCGCCTAACAGCTAATCCAAGTGGCACTTGCCTTACTACTACATTCTCACTTTACTCGAACCCATTTGAACGCAGGGAATGATGGTTCAACCACCAGTCCGTTCGGAGGACCGTTCCCTTTGGTCAGAAAGATTGGAAATGGCCAAGTGTTGGAACAGACCGTTAAAGACACGGGTCCCATGTCAGGACATATATTTGAAAAGTGAAAACCAGGAGATTTGTTACCAGAGCCTAGAGCCCCAAATCCATCCTGGGGGAAGGAGGTCGTTGTCGTTGGTAACCGACAAAAATTTCCTCGAGCCCCCTCAATGTTTAAGATGTGGAACAGCTCAGTCGCCGTCGTCGTTATGATGGTGGAAGTAGTAGTAGTGGTAGTAGTGGCGGTGGTGGTGGTGGTGGTGGTGGTGGTGAGAAGAATAGAGAAGAAGACGAAGAAGAAGAAGAGGCTTCTTACTCGCCCTTCTCCCTCTTTTCTCTCCTCTTCTTGGCGTGATTTATTTCAACCATTCCTGTTAGAAAGCCAAAGTCAGGAAAGCTATCCATCGAGACACATGGCCAGGGAGGCCAAATACAGAGTGGAGGCGGGTGCATTTATGGGTTTGTTTCCACTGGAACAATATATGGATTGAATCGGACACTAAGGAACCAAGGCTCATGGTGGAACACTTGGGAGCGGGAGGCGAAGCATTGGGCCTCACATATCTGAGTCAAAGAGGCTGGAAACTTTTGTCAAAGGCTTTTTCGTCACCTTGATGAGACGATGGGTAGCGAAGAAGAGGGAGGTTTCGGATGAAGGCCAAAATGGGGAAGGGAATGGAGCTTGGAGATCCCACCTACGGTACAACAAGAGAATAGGGAGTAGAAGTAGTTCATTCAGTAAAGTTTTCCAAAGTAGGAGGAGAAGAAGAGGAGGAGAGGAGGAGGAGGAGGAGGAGGAGGAGGAGGAGGAGGAAACTAGGACCTTGCCCTTCTCACAATGTCTATACGTAGGAGCCATCCATGTCTCAAAGATTTTAGAACGGGCATTAACAACAGCCAAAAAACAAATGGCATCAATGGCTGATTTGGCAATGTAAGACATGTCCCATGTTTACAATTTCTGGAAACGTAGTCCTCGATCTGCATGGCGGTTTGCTTTATCTTTAGCTCTCACCCATGCTGGCTTGAGATGAACCAGTGGAATGAATGCCTTGTGGTCTCGCACGATAGAGTTGCGGATCATTTTGGAGAGGCTTGTATTCACTAAAAATAGAATCGAGAATATGTTATGGGCCTTGTAAAGTGGATGTTAAGAACTGTCTTTGGGCATGACAAAAGAGCCAAGTTTACGTTGCCAAGATTCTGCCAAGATGTGCATGAGATATACAGTAGAACATCCAAAGTTCCATACAGGCAGGGATTTTTTTTCCTTCCTTAAGGCGGATGTACGGTACATCAGGCCAAGATGTGCATGAGATATACAGTAGAACATCCAAAGTTCCATACAGGCAGGGATTTTTTTTCCTTCCTTCTCTCTCTTCTTCGTTCCCTGCGTTGTACTCGTAGTTCTCTTTTTTCGTTGCCTTCAAGGGGAAATCTTGCCATGATAAATGGAAGTGGGAGAGTGAAAAAAAGACCTGCACTTTATGTGAATGTCTGCTTATAGTCGTTCGTCGTCTTCTTGAAGGCATTTTGTTGTGTGAGTGTGTGTGTGTGTGTTTGTGTGTTCCATCGTTCCATCGCATGCCGTAAACGTGGCAGGAATCAAGCGGTTTGGCAGAGTGAGCGCCAAATGACATGTCGGAAGAAATTTCGGCAGCACGGCTACCTTTTCAAAAAGAGAAGCAATCAGAATTTACATGATCATTTCTCATAGTACTGATATGGGAGGTGGTTGAGTTGGTGCGGCGCTACAAGGATCGCGAGGGATGGTGGAACACTCTGGAAGCACCATAGGAGAGAAGAAGAGGATGAAGAAGCTTTTTGGAACACCGATACATCAACGATACTTTACCAAAATGGTCTTCATTTCAGAAACATGGAGGGATTTGTGGACAATTTCATCAATCTTGAAAGTGTTTTGGATCCTCTTTGAGACGATTGGACCTGCTCGCGAGTAATGCGAAATGCAACGACAAGAGACCAAATCTAGTTCACTCCGTTTGTAGTGGTCCGTCACGCGGACGGCATAGCAATTCAACCGGCACAAGATGGGTAGAATCACATTTCCAACGGAGAACAGGATCGAAAAAATGCCCTTTGGACAATGGCTTCTTATGTTTGACGAGGTCAATCCTTGGGGTTTGGACAAGGCCTTGGAACAAGAGGAGCGGATCTCTCAATGGAAAGAACGACCATGGCCAAGGGAGGGAAAGAAGAAGAAGGAAAAAGAGGACAAAAGACCGTCATCTCACGACAACATATGACTTTTCCAACCAGTGCTCCAACATGGTACCAAAGTAGGAACACATCACGAACTCAATTTCATGTGGCAAAACTCGAGTAGCGCCAACTGTTCGAGGTTCATTGGGAAGCATAATGGGTTAGTTAAGGTTCTCGGTGGTCGTTAGCCTTCCTTGTCTTCTTTGTTCTCGGCTCAATTGGAGTATCCACAAATAGCAATCCATAGCATGCGTCGTGGGACATGATGGCTTTAGCTTAGTGATCTCATTTGGCGGCGAACTGGCCTCTTTCTATCTTGGTGGCCTCCCATCATTCTTGCTGAGATTAGAGCGTTGCCAAAGAGTCCATTCAAAATATATTAGAACATACAGACCATTCCAAGCTCCTCTTTTTCCTTTTCGTCTTTCTTGTCTGGAAACCTCTTGACGGTTTGAGGTTTGAAATAAAAAAATTAAGTGGACAGTCAACTACTTTGACAATAAACAATCAGAAGGCAACCCTGAACAAAGGCTGGCACGATGGGAAAAGAGAGTTGCTGGCATATTGGATGGTCAAGTCGACCAGTAACTGTCTTTCAACATGCAAACACATGTATGAACAAACAAAATGGAAGCTCTTGCCCTTCCTATCGTCGGGAGCCTTGGAACAAGGTAAAGCTAGAATTATACCGTATCAGTCTGACCGAGTGTTCGTATTCCCAAGGTATGAACCGGGGGAGAACAAACGAACGAATGATCATGATCTCGCCCATCTTTAAGGAACTAGAGTTTCTATTACAAAAAAGGTCGACCTACCCGGGGCACAGACAGTCCTCGATGGGAGGAGAATGGATTTGACGGGGATTTCCAATGGAACTTCCTGTCTTTCGAAGTACATATAACAGCGCCAGATGGATAGATATGGCGTGGACATGGTACGTGTGAAGGGGGGGTAGGTGAGTAGTGAGTGGGTGAGTAGCGAGTGTGAGTGAAAGACGGAAGAAAGAGAGGAGTGCGTCCGTGAGTGTGCTCTTTGTTCCAACATCATAAAAGGGTCTTGATTTTTGTCAAAATTCTCCATCTTCCATTAGTTGGCCATCTTTGGCTTCCTTCCTCACGAAAAGGCGATATTTCCGTCCCGATACCCTAGCTTTGGAGAGTGGCATCACCTTGCCAATCCGAGACACCAGGATCTCACCCATCTGTTCCCCCTCACCATAAGTATAAAGTAATGCCAAAATCTTATCTGGCCAAAGTCTCTCTTTCTCTCATCCCTGCGTTCGCCAACGAACAAGCCTAGCCTACCAACCAAAGAGCCAAAGGACCGACCAAAAGACCGAACGAGCGACCAAACGGGCAAAGTGGCTAGTGGAACAAGAACCGTGGATGTCGGCAAGGTCGAGGGCAAAAAATCTCGAAAAGGCTAGGGCAATCGTTAGTCAACTTGATCAATGACACCCCGAACATCATCACCATCAAGTTTTTGATCAAGAGTGTCTGTGCATTAAGTTGTCAGCACCATCAAGTGAACCGAACCAACTTTACCCATTCAGGCCACTCATTGCCCCCCCCCCTTTTTTTCCTGCCTTCTCACTCCTCTCTCTCTTCTTCATATCTAACCCTCCTCGTTCCAAAAGTAAACTGGACAAGATCCAAGTGATCTAAAGTTCTACCCTCTTCAAGAATCCAGAAAAAAAGCGAAAACGTCCATCTGAAGCCCGATCAGATTTGAATCAACTTGTGGCCAGGTCGATTTGCCAGTCATCATGTTCGGCAAATAACGATATATCAAACCCAGTCCTACCTCACGCATACTGACACACTGGCAAAAACGAGATGCTCTCCCCTTATGTCCGTTATTCCACGCATACTCTTCCCAACAATTCCAACCCATTCGATTCCGAGTGACAAACCTCAAGCTCCGTTGTGCTTTTCCTCCAACAGCTGAATGTCTCTAATCCAGTAGTCAAGTGCTTAGCCATGATTTACCAGTGCCTAATATCAAAGAATTGAATGACTGGCAATTTAACCAATCTCAAGCACTCTAACTGTAGTACAGAGGCCATGGTTAGTGGCTGGCGGCAGCAGCAACGCCGAGTTCGCTCCAATAGTTGGATGACAAGGAATGATACATTTCCATAGGTGTGGAGGCACCACCTCCACCAGTTGATGGATTCCCAGTACAGCACAGTACAATCGCCGCACACCGATGTATTCGTTTAACACTGGGTTGACTCGTTTTTTAAGTGCATTCGAATTCAGGATCGGGTTTGGTAAGCACTTTCTGGATTTAAGTCATATCTTCTATTCAATGGCCAAGGCGACGAATACGACGAGAACGCGCGTATGTGTGTGTGTATGTGAGTTTGTGTTGTGCATACATTCATCATGGCTCCTCGAGAGAAAGTGGCCTCCTACATCCTGGATCTTAGTCCTAGCACAAATACTACAGTAATACGCTACAGATTAGCAAAACGAGAAAGTCGTCCACGTGAGTTGCCAAGGCGGCATTCAGTGGGAAACCACTTGCAACGAGCTGTCAGTACTCGATGCTCGTAGGTTTCAAGGCAGTTTCTTGGGCTCTATGATTAGATGACCATCCAAAGTGCTTCCTTAGGTGTTCATGATTCCGTCGAGTGGAATATGTAAGCAAAATATGCTTTGTAACAATGTTGCAAAGGGTTGTTGTAGAGGATTGCATATCTCGCGAAGGGGACTGAAGGCCTCGACGATACTCGAAGGCTCTTTCATTCCTTGGATTTTCACGCCAACCAAATGACTTGCATTGAATGACGAGCTGAATTGGCGAAGATCACGCTTTAGCCTCAGAGATTAGAATCAAGCTCCATCCAAGTCACTCTCCTTGCCATTTAGGCAAACATTGACGAAGTGGGAAGAAGAAGAGAAAAAAAACGACGTGTCGGGGAGAATGAAGTAAGTGAGGAAGATGGTTCAATAACGAACGAGCTCTCCCTTCATTCCTCTTGGGGGCTCTTTGCGGGGTTTGGCAAAGTACAAAAAGTGCATACCTTGGCAATCAGGAAACAGAGGTCAAATGAACAGGAAACCTGATTTCCAGCTATCTATTGTTCACGCGATGTTGTGTAAGGGCGATCACAATAGAACCTTTGAACAAATGAACCTTGAACATTCGAGACTTATCATAACGCACCAACTGGCAGAGGCAGTTGTTCTAAGTAGGTTTGAGTCCTAGCATGAGATTTGATTTCAACGTCACTATCACCACCACTACCACCACCATCACCACGTAAGCATAAATCGCAATTCTGGTCACAAGCATCCATGGGATCTCGCATATGGTGGGAAAGTGCCCCTCTGCGATCAACTGCTGACCACGAAAATGTGACCAAGGCCTTGGTAATAGCGCTGATGTTTGTTTAGTGCCACTATTAACACTAGCTCGACAATTGGTTGGTGGACGGGATTGCGGCTCGCATTCCACTTAGTGCCACTGGCTGCTTTGTGTTCACTGCTTACCTTTCCCGTAATACCCAAAACTAACCTCACCCGGTTGGTCTAAGCTGAGGGAAGTTGGGAGACGAGCGTGGATAAAAATCCAGCATCCATTGATTCTGCCAACTTGCCCCGATTTTTTCCCTTCAAAGAGGAAGGAAGGAAGGAAGGAAGGAAGGAGCTCACCAAGTACTAAGCCAACCAGCCACTCATTCACTCGCTCAGTCAGCCAACCAGTCAGCCAGCCATCTAGTCACTAACTTTTCTTTGAGGGTGCTACCATTGAACATGTACTGTGTGTACTTGTAGAAGAACCAGTGAGGGCAATGGCCATGGTGCTAGTAGAAGTGGTGCATCTTACAATAGACGGCCTAGAGCTCGAGGCACATCAATAATGTTACGGTTTGCTGAATTGACAGTTTAAAAAGATTACTTCTTTACTTGGGAGCCAACGTGAACCGTGCTCTCTGTACTGTGGGAAAAGGTCCTCTCAACGAGGAACATGGATGGACGAACCAACGCAAGCACAGGAGAGAACCAGTCCAAAGAGAAGGACGAGGAGGAGGAGGAGGAGGAAGAGAAGAATAGTCAGTGTTCCAAAACCCACATCACGGATGGGTGCAACTCCCAACGATGAACAGGAACAGGAAGCGCAAATAAAAAAAAAAAAGGAGAACGCCAACCCTAACGCCGCCGTGGAAAAGGGCAGCAGTTCCAGATAGAGATTAGGTGTCAACATGGGAGTGTTTCCAACGGACTGACCTTGGCATGCTTATTTCAACATCGCCGAGCATCAAAGCTGGTGGATTCCCTCGGCTGCCGTCTCCATGCTTAGTTCCAAATAAGCCTTTTATTTGGCACCGATTTGCTTTGTCTTCATCCACCTTGATGTCTGACTAAGGAGAGTGGCCTGAAAGGGCCTATCGTTCTTGGCCACCAGGGCCGTCCTGCCGTCTTCCTTCCCGCTATCTCTTTCTTTCGTCCTCTTCTATCTGTCTTTCTCTCTTGACTTGACCTCCAAAGCTTGAATATGAATGAGGCCACTATGGATGAATATTTCTTGCCGGTCCTTTCTGAGCTTGGCAGCAGCATAGCTTGTTGGTTGGTTGGTTTGGCTGCTGCTTCGAATAAGTTTCTGGGTAGAAAAGAGACAGAGAGTGAGTTCCTTCCAAGAATAATACGAGACTTTGGATTGCTTGGGAAGCAATTGCTTCGAAACATAAGCCCAGCTGATCTCCACGAATTATTTGGGCTGACGGAGACCAAAAGCGAAATAAAAATACGGATCCCCCGAGGAGTAGAAGGTCAGATTATAGCGTTGACTGGCTTCACCGTTTTCTACGTGTCAATTTCTAAGATTAGGAGCTATTTTAGAGCACCTAAAACAGGTGCAAAGTGAGCCTCCAATTACTGCCCGAAAAAGCTTCATTCCCAAAACGGTTCCCTCTTTTGCATTGCTACCTAGGATCATTTCCAAACATTGCTTTTGGGGCCAAGATAAAGCTCTCCTATTTTACATCTCGTCATTCATGAAGTGAACCCTTGCTTGACCCAGAGGAAGTAACCAACTCTGAAATCGTATTGGCCGGATCGTGAAAGGGTAGGGTTGGAACTTGTTTTCCTTAAGGGTGAAGAGGAACGGTGGGTTCGCCCAAGGCCCTCCTGTAGCATCTTCAGGAGCCAGAACCCCAAGTCAATATGCATTGGGTGGAATGAGGGAACTAATTGTGGAGGGCAGCTCAAGGGGACTCCAAGGATCTCTTTCGATCAATATTTGATCTATTCTTGTCCAAGAAATTGACCATGCCTTGGGTTCTCCTTTCTTCGGTTCCCTGGGAGTTCCCTTTCTCCTTCTTAGAATACAACGTACAACCATAACGAGGTTAGCACAGGGTTGGAGGAGAGTTCGGAGCGTTACTTTCGATCATACAAACCCAAAAAGATCATGCTCTCTTTGGACCAAACAGTTGTGCTCCATTAGAAACTGGCCAACGATATAGTACATAAAGTGACTGTCGGAGTAAAACTACTGCATGCGAATTAAGACTGATTAAATGCACTAGTATGCTTTAAATTATGGATCGTTTTGGAACTCAAGCAAGAGGTGGTTGGTTGGCTTTCATGTTTGATAGCAAATCTGCAATTATGTCAATGAGCAAATACAGCTCTTGATCACAAACCTTCTACTCGTGACCAAATAGTCAAAGGAGCCTACATAATGCGTAACTTTATGCCAGTATTTAAAAACATGACTCAAGAAAGTAAGAAGATTCTCCATATTGTATGGACTTTTCCTACTAGTACTACTACGTACAACACCAGTGCGCTGGAGCTGAACGAAAGTCTCGAAAGTCATTGGAACGAAAAGGAGGAAAGTTTTACTTTTTTTTCCTCGCTTTCGACGTATCGTTTCTCCATCCTGAGAATCTCACTCCTCGGCCCAATCCCATGTACATACAAGTTGTCAAATGACAACTTTCTTGCTGCATGACTGGATTTGAAATATCATTGGATGGAGAAAACTTTGAAAGACTCTCACAGGAGTCCTGACGTTCCAATATGGAAATTGGATCAATCTCTGAGAGCCACTAAGCAACTTGGCGATCAATGTTTGTCGGGAATGTCACTTAAAGCCGGGATGTTCTTTCCTTCTTGCCAAGAGATATACGAAAACGTACAAGCTTGATTTCAAACCCTGAAACAATGGCAATATGTAGTACGTGCCCTATAAAAAGAAAAAGCACGTGTACAAATGAGATTTCAATGTCGCAAATTAACATTACGCTGATCAAATAAAGATTATTAGCGCCTCCACCTTTTAGCTTTTGGCTATTGCTATAGTTTTACCCTACAGTACTACTGGATTTACTACAAAAAATATCCTAATTCTGGCCTCATCCCAAGACGCAGAGGCTATATCGTACCCACGACCCGAAAGTTCTGGCTTGAACGAGGGAAATGAGCTTCAGGGAAGCTGTCTCTGGAAAAGTCACTATTTTTGCCTTGTCAGCAGAACCGTCTCAAGATTTATCGCCCGCCTTTTGGCAATTTAAAACTTGCATGTCGGACGACAACGGCTTGCCTGTCGAAGAGAAAACGTGTGTTTTGAAGCCGTTCATCGGCCAACATACATTCATTCGAACACACATTTGCCGATTTATGCAGAAACAAAGTTGATCAATGTGTCATCTGTCAAGACTTCGAGTGCTACTAAGACTATTGAAGTACGGCTTCTTGTCACTCACGGACAGATTTCTTCTTTTTGCTTACTCTATCGTACAATACATTATTGGTACCTAGTGTGCTTTGCTTGATCCATGAACATTCTTCAACTGGTGCTCGTCTTTCCCAACGCTCAAGAACATTGTTTAGTGGACAAGTCACAAATTGAGACTGGGGAGGGATTGATCCGATGAAAAGATTAGAACTTGTCCACCAATGGTGGGCGAACTCATTTGCTCTGTAATGTAGAAAGTCCGTCTCACATTCCTATCCAAAGGTGACGAGATCCTGATAAGCAGATTTCGACTTCACTCGTCAATCATGTTAATTGTCATTGTATTTGTCTGGATTAGGGAAATGAATCCCTGGAACCATCGGATAATCAATCCCAATAACCTTTCATTACGCATTACGGGTATGTCATTATCAATAGTGTATGATACCACTGGAAGTCGGTGACTTCCAAGTAAGCTCTGACCCTAACTCGACGATTCTGTTCCTCCATTTTCTGAGCCACCTAAGCTACTGAATCAACACAAATGTTCAGAAATAAGTGTAACAACCATACGTTTTCATTTCCCCATGTCGCTTGAAATTCACGACGTCCCCATGTATCATACAAACATTGAACATGCCATTACCATTTATTGACCGTTTGACACTTCTATGTAGTAGAACAGTTCCTGGAGTTGGTGGACTCCTCCACCCATGTGGTCTTCTTCTTTGGCTTAGCCTCTTAGTGTTGGTCGATGTCGTCGTTGTGGTCGAGGCTGCAAGTCAAGAGTGTCTTCGTCTCCTTCCTCTTTCTTCATTTGCAATATAGACCCGCCAAGGAATGGGAGAAGGAAGGAGGGAAGGAGGAAGAAGAAGGCTGCTCGTCGCTCGTTGCATGGACTAAGTGAAGATACGGATCTGAGATTGGTCACCTTCGAGGTCTGTGACCGATGATGACATTTCACTTCTAGTCATACCTTTCTGTCAACGAGGGGTCATGTCAGAGGTTTGGATCGGTGCTCGCAGCCGCCTCCTTGACGCTTGAACACAAGCACGTGTGTTGCAGATCTAATTAATTTTCCTCTTAATGGCTTCACAGCGAGATCTAAAGGTTTTCCGTGTTCTAGATTTGGTCGCCGTTTCGTTTCTCGGTCGGTCTTCTGTTCCTTGTGTGGCTCGCTCGATCCGCGAGCAAAGTCCGATTTATCGACAACTTTTATCAGCTCCATCCATGGGATTTCTGGACGCCGATTGGACCCTCATTATCGGCCCTGGAAATAGGATCCAGGGGTTTTAGTGGAGGAATGTATTTGAGGATTGGATTTACTTGCAGACATGCGGAAAACTTGGTCTATCTCAGTCCGTACCATTAGGTTTATTACCTCGATGAGCTTTGGAACAACTTGGTTGGAGGCCGGCCGTACTTTTAACTCAAGTTTGCTATTTGGGCAATCACCCAACTTTCTGAGATGGATAATCCCCCCTTTTTAACTCTACGCACATGCGCAGTATAACACTCTTGACAAGTGAGAAGAATGGAATCAGTGGCATGTGATACTTTTCAAGATTCGGGAGAAATGCCTCGACTGAATCTGTTTAATCCTTGGTCATTGCACAACTCAACTCATGGATGGATACATATATCGTAGAGCTTGGTAATGGTCCTGATTTCATGTTGGGACGGCCTCATTTTTTACTTCTGCACCATTGATTGAATCGAAAATCATTTGAGAACTTGGCAACATGTCTCAAATGGCTCAAGAGTGAGTGCCTTCGAATGAATGAACACATTTCCCAATCGCTCTAAAAGGGACTCTAAACTTCGCACCAGATCAAAGTGCTCGCTCTGCCACTAACAACGAGGGCGAATTGTAGTAAATGCCCGGGTGATGATGATGATGATGATGACTCCTGTTGGTCCGACCAACTCAAAAGTGATCATGGCATCATGATCGTCATCGTCTTTATGTTTGTTCTCTGACCTATGGTTGCCTTGAGCGAAATCATGAGGCAAAGGGTACCTCTGAAATACGAGACACGAAACAATAGCCTCACCACAGTCCTTGTTCGTGCGTAGTTCTGTGCCGTCTGTCAAAGTACGTTTTGGCCCCAAAATGCGCATAGTCTAAAAGAACGTATACTTGAGTTGGCGTGATCTAAGTACGCGGTTCTACAATGCAAGTGCGGGTTCATGTGGTGAGTGGACTGTCTGTCAATGAAGTATCTCATGGTGGATCCATAATGAATGAACTTCGAAAGGAATGAGCTATGTGGCATGGTTCATTGGTCGGAATGACTCCTGGACGTCGGAATATGAAGGATAGCAATCATGGAGTAGTCACAGGTCATTTGTAGTGTTCAATGAGCTAGGACGGTAGGCCGTTACCTGTGTGTCTGTACGCACTCACTCACACACATACGCACACTCACTATTACGTATGTACACTCGTACTACTGTAGAGTTCTTCGTCGTAATGGTTAGGAAAGGGCCGATTGAGAGGGAAGGCTTCAGCGCCCATGCCCGAAGGCCTGCTTAAACATTTTCACAGTGAGACAGATAGATGATGATAGTCGTCGTTGTAGTAGCTTCTTATTCGTTCTCGTTCTCCCCCTTCCTTCCCTCCGCCTTGAATTCGGGCTCAACTGAAAACCTTACCATTCTGGGTAGATGTCTCCATTTCTCATTTACAATAAAAACCAAAGTCATTACCCTGTTTACGACTACAGATTCAACTTCATACTCGATGCTTGTGAGTGTAAGTGAGCGAAAGAGACCCACAGAGACAGACAGAACCTCAGAGGGAGGCAAATAGGCGACTACTAAACGTACATACAATCAGCCAGTCAGTCTGTCTGTCCAGTTTTATGAAGAGATCTAACGACGACCGAGCAAGACACAAAGCACAACTAAGGTAGGAGTACATAGTAGTAGTATCCTGTTGGTTCAGGATCGAATTTAAAAATGAAATTGCTCACAGAAACAACAAAAGCCTGAAAGGAACAGGACGATGAAACGATGATGATCAGATCGCTTTCAAACTGGCTTGCCAATGTCCCTCCAGCCAGTCCCCTTGCTTGGTGGATGCGATGTCGATCCACGGAATGGTCTGAATGGCTGCCTGTCTGCCAGAAAAAAGAGCATTGTACTATAAAGAAGAACATTATCTTGAAAAATGACATCAAATTTTTGTCTTGAATCGACAGCCCCACAAAAAAGGGCTTGGCTTCTCCAAACTCAACTTTTTTTTCTTGACTCAAACAGAATCGCTGGTGTTCGAAGTCGAGACAAGAAAAATGGGATAATATGCAAATAAATGGAAATTGAGCACATATTTCTGGCCCAATCCAATGCAAAACTCTAAATGTGCTAAATCAGCGAAAGACTGCCCCAGAGAATTGCAATTTTATTTATTGAGGCAAGACTTGAGTCCTATAATTGGCCAAAATGTGTTTATATGGCATGCATGTACTCGCTCATTATCAAGCGGCCTTTGAACATACGTTTGGACGATTTGAGTTCTCGGAATCCCAAATGATGATCAGGAAAAAGGATTGTGTCAGTATCGAGATTGGAGACCAGTCGAACAACTTGGATCGGATGTCACTGTAATGATTTGTGGTGACAACATCGTCATCCAGTGCCAACCTTACATTGATTGAACATCTTCGCGACAACTTGCCACTTCATCGGGTGAACACCACACAGTCATAAGACTCTTAAGCTGTAGTTGACAAACGGCTGCGCTAGTTTTAGTCAGTGGAATAAAGGTTGATTTGTCCCGTCAAATTCCATACAATAAAAGATATCGTCTGTGTCCGAAGGAGCTTCTACATCTGCTCCTGTCAGCGAAGGAGGGAGGGATGGGTGCAGCGACGACCGATCTCCAAGTTTCGAGGCAGAGGTTAACAAGAACGATTCGCAGATCGATGTCGACCAAGGTGCGGAAATCAGTTTCATTTCTCTCTCTCTCTCGCTCGCTCGCTGAGACAAAAATGATTATCTCACTCTTCATAAGTCAATTTGAAAAATGGAGGAAAGGGTTGAAAAACCATGGGAGTGTGCGAGTCAGTACTTAGGTTGGGAGAAATGAGAAATACAAAATAAACCCGTAAGAGTTCCACGTACCAAAGTCAATTGACTCGAACAGATAATCCAATTCCAGAGTTTCTTGACTGCATTAGGGAGCCTTGGGGCTATTCACAGTTGTTAGAACACGCATTGGAGCAAAGGTGCTGGCTCATGATTTATGACCGCATCTCCAACTTCAAATGCTATGGAGACTCCCTCCACATTCTACACGTACCAACCCTACGAACCCACCCACCCACCAACCTACCTGCCCTTAAGTGACAAAGTTGGACCAACCGACGCGAGTGGTGTTTGTTTTGGACCAGAATATCCCCCTCTACCCATTAATTGCACAACTCATGCTTAAGCCGAGATCCTCCGACACCTCGAGCGAGCCACTTAAGAAATAACAACACAACGGGCACTAGAGGGGATTTTTGAGCCGATATTGAATCTGTTTAGCTTGATGGCAAGCCAGCTCGGCAATTGCATGACCGGTTTGAAATGCTGGCGAGTTGGAAAAAGAGCACTGTTTCATCTCTTGGCGCCATTTGAAAATCGTTCCATATCTTGGTACTTGGTTAAGCGTCAGGATGTGTTCACTCCACAAAAAGGACCTTGAGGCCATCAACGTGGTCGGGTTTGAGCCTATGTTTTGAGTGAGTGAGTGTGTGAAAGAGGGAGGGGGAGGGAGGGAGGCAAGAAGGAGAGAAAGAAAGAGAGACAGAGAGAGAGACAGGAGAGTACCAGGGGAGGGGGCGTACCTCTGCTGATGAAAGCCACAAATGGAGGCCATCACAGAGGACAAATGAGATACTTGCTGACTCCGAATGATCAACTCATTTTCTTTTAACGGCCTCCAAAGATTTAGAAATACGCTGGAGGCCGATTTGAAGTCGGCCGGCCATCGAGTCTTTTCTCTCTCTCTCTCCCTCGCCTCTCTTTCTCTCTGTTCCTCCGGATGAGCTTTTTTGGGTGAATGAGGGGAGGCCTAGAAGTGGCACAGACAAATTGAAAGCCCTTAAATTTCTATCGCAGAGTTTGGATGGGACCCTGAACCCGCTGAAGCTGCCAAAAGTTTAGGCCTTGAGCACTCAAGGTTGAAAATGGCTCCCCAGCCAGCCAACTAGCCAGCAAGCTAGCAAGCTCACCCAAGAAAAACGGAACGAAGAGTGGTAGGAGTAGGAGTAGTTGTCCTGTCGAGCTGAAGCCCCCAAGGCAAAGGCAAAGGCAAAGGCCACCACCCAAATTCCCTCAAGTGAACCAATTCAAAACTTGATCCATTTGCCTCTCTCTCTTTCTCTCTCTCTTACCGCGCACCCACGGGAAAAGTCATTTTTACTTATCAATCCAGACCCCGTCGTCCTCTTTACGACCGGGTGCGATATGCTGTATGGTAAGAATATATGTTTTAAGCTGACATTCACATCTTCCCAATCACTCACTCTTGGCTGTATGATTAAATTTGGGAAAGCTGAAGGTGAGGGGAGTGAGGATGGAGTTTGTAGAGTTTTCCCGAACACTTTGACGGGTTCGGCCTTTGAACTCAAAAGTGGATCATTTGCTCAAACTTCAAAGTGAAGTTCTCATTCCAGCTGTCTTTCAATCCACCCTCAAGCCCCACCGACGCCACCGCCATCTAAACTTTCAGTTCCTCCTTTCACCTCGAAGAAGGAGCAGAAGAAGAAGAAGAGCAATAAGAACACAGAGACGAAGAAGAACTGCAAGAAGTCAAAAAGAACGGGGAAGACGAGGACAGAGAGGACGAACACGAACACCAGAGGCCGGACGAAGAAGGGGAGAAGAAGCAAGAAAAGGAGGAGGAGGAGGAGGAGGAGGAGGTGGTGGTAGTGGTGGTGGTGGACAAGATGATCGTGATCAGGGAAGTGCTGAACGTCGTGGCCAAGGCAAACGAGGAACAGGTCGCTCTTGTCAAGCCTGCTTGGCAACGCAAAAGTTTCAGAAAGTATGTTTGCAACTGTCTCAATTCCTCACGATATCACCGAAATCCGCGCGGGACGACGTTGCTCCTTGGGCTAAACGAAGGGCAGGAAAGCCATTTGATTATTTTGCGCTCTAATTAAGCACGTTGAATATTGGCAGGCCTTGCTGACTGACTAATATCGGTAAGGTCTTCGAAGATTGCGGCGACCAGGACCAAACACACTTTGATCGCGGTTTGTAAGGGCAGCCCGTATAAGACCGAGATACAGTAACTCTACGGGTACTGCAGTGCTGTATTAAGAAGCGTTTAAAACAAAAAAAACAAATCTTTTCTCCCAGTCGATCTCAGCACATGCTCTGTTGGCACTACAGATTCAAGAATTCCTAATTGAGACGGCAAAGTGCACCAAGTTGTACTTATCTTTGGGAAGTATTTCAAGCATCTCAAATTAGGCAAGTAATCAGTTTGGTGAACTGCTTGGATGGACTTGTCAGCCAGAATTGAACGGCATTGAACATCATGGAACTTCTCCAGGGCGTTATGTTGTATTGCAGGGATTGGAACATTGCCTTGTATGTACTTCGTGTACTCGGTTTATTCGTAATAAGTATGCAGCAATTCCCTGGCCTTGACTGCATATTTCCAAGCTCATGCATTACGTCAAGCTCCATGAAAGCTGTCAAAATCCAATGAAAATATCATCCCCCAAGCCATGACAAATATGTTCATGCCTTTCCAAGACGCAATTAAGATTTTGAGTTCCGGAAAACAAGTCCCACTCCAATTTCGTCCAGAAAGAAGGTTCTGATGGACTTGTCACTGCATAAACATAACACACATGATACCTAAAGGCTCAGCCTTGCCTTGATCAAGCCGATTACAAGTGCTACTCTTTTCTTTAGCAAGGCACCTTTGTCTGATTTATCACATCGACAACACTAGTACCACTCTCTCCCCCTTTCTTTCTCTGGCTTGGTGTGTGCTTAATGAGAGACCAGGATTTTCAAAGTCTCGTTTTGTTTATACGAGCAGCACGCTCATCAGGCGTTTCCAATCGAAAATGGTCTTCGCATATGTCGACGGCTGCCCCGGTATTTCGCACCATAGATTCCCAACTTGCACGAACTATTTATGAGTACACTGTCGATGGAGGCTTGGTGGTCCCAAGGAGCGAGTCTTTCCTCTTGAACTAGCTCGAATAATAACGTCGTGGACTTACTACTTGGCTGGTATCTTTGGGAGGTGAAAATCGTTGGTTGCAGACGAGGGGAAAATTCGAGCGAGACGTCGTGTTATCGGGCCTAGCAGCTCCCAGGCTTCTTAATAACCACATATCAAAAGAGCAAAGCACAAAAAGCCATCTTGTTGACATTTATGATTCGAGCAAATAATTTCGCCTCGCTGTGGTTCTCAGATCTCGGCTCTCAATTCTTGAGAGTGGCTGGCTGGAAGCAAAGGAGATGAGAAAGAAAAAGGGCCCCTTAGGCTAACCCAAGCCCCCCAACCTGACTCAATCAACGACGACAGCAACAACAACAACAACTACAGCCAAGCATCCACAACAACAGCACTAGCTCGCTGAAGGTCTTGTTCTGCGGCTCCCTCTCCTTCCCCACCTATCAACCTGGCCATAAGTTCAAGAAAAAATGGTTCGTCGCTCTCCAAGAGTGATGGTGTCACTAAATCATACATTCGATCAAATGTTCGGCCCTTCAGTTGGATCTAGTTGCATTGTCAACCGACTCCTCCAAAAGGGAAGGGTTGAACTCTTCAACCGCCTCTCGACCATAACAAGATTCTTGTCATCAAGAAAGGCGAATGCTTTGACAATAAACAGACTCACGAGGTGAAATGAGGTGCAAAATCCTGCCCTCGAGCCATTCTGGACGGATATTTGAATGCACATAAACCCACCGTGGGCCTTCTCTATGTCGTTGGGAAAGAGAAAGAGAGAGAGAGAGAGAAAAAAAAAGATAGATAGAGATGGAGAGAGAGAGAGAGAGGCCCAGTTCATCACGTTTGCTTTGAAGGAGTTGAACCGGGAAGATGAGAGTTGCCTGCGACTAGGCTGCCCTACGGCAACCCTGTTTCATTGCTCAGCTAGCGCAATACTCCTAATGGCTAACCGTCACATCCACATACTCGGAGGGCCCCAGAGGGTTTGGGACTAAGGAAAATCATCATCAGACCAAGACCAATAACAAGAACGACAATAACGCGACGAAGACGGCAACACACTCACACACACACACACATACTTAAATTCACACCTTAAGTTCCCATTTGAAAGATGGCCGAATTCTGCCGACTCGTCAAAAAAAAGTTCAATGGGGAAGAAAAGGCCGGGAGGGAGGAATGAACTTAGGTTCGTTCATCGTCGTGATCATCTTCATCGTGGGTCTATCTCGTGATGGTAAAGTGTCAAAATTGCACATGAAAATGCTGGCATTTTCCAGACGGGCTTTGCATGTGATCAAAAGTCTCGTCGGCCAACAAGTTTTTCTTTGTCAAAACGTTGCTCTGCTGGTCCAAGTTGGCCACAAAAATCTGTTAAACGGCTGCTGTTTCAATTGGGTGCTGAACAATAGTCTAGTTTGTCAATCACCCCCATCAGACGTCAAAGCAATTGCATTAACAAGAACCAAAATCTTTACTCAACCTTTAGATGGTGTTCCAAGGCACACCTAAACTGACACAACAATCCAATTTGATTCAATTGAACATGCATTTACCAAAGACGAAATCAGGTCATGTCTAGTGAGAACTAAAAGTCCAAGCCGATCAATCATTGCATGTCAATGAAAGCTTGAAGGAGACGGATTAGTGTTACCTACCTAGATCATGTATGTACTACAGTATTGCTTACCCACGGATGGCTAAATCAAATTCGAGACAATCACACTTTTTGAAATTCGTCACTCTTGGATCCCAGCCAAAGCCATACTTCGTTCAAAGCGAGATTGTGTGTGATCCCACAATTATTATTATCATTGTTATTACTATTGTCATTGGCAGTTGAATCGTCACCATTATTAGTCTCCTCACATAAATAAACCACGTCTGGTTGGTTCGTGTTGTGCATTTTTCATCGCCGATCGGGTCTTCTTGTTCTTTGCCAATGTCCCATGTTGGTCGGAGTCTAATGAGGGCCTGCCTAGAGTCTGGAATTCGATGCACTTACCAATGCCAAGGGGGAAAAGAAATGTGGTCGTTCCCCTAGACGCCAAAAGAACAACGGAACCAAATGTCAAAGAATGTTCCAAATCCAACGCGATCCTGACTTTTTCCCCTCAAGAAACGCCACGATAGTGGTGCGGTGGAACACGTGGCCTGCTTGGTCTATACTCTATACCCACCAAGTTGCTACGATATATGCATCGGCCATTCAGGCGAATGGGATAAAGAATGTGGTTTTTTGTTCCCAGAGCAATATCACTGAGTCGTCAAGCCCAAATAAGAGGGGCCTTATCATAGCGTCTGGCCTTTATCCCAGCATGGGCCTTCGACCCGACCAAAAAAGGAAGACCGAATCGAAGAGGGCGAACAAGAAGTCGTAGAACGAGAACAAGCACAAGAAGGGGAAGTGAAGGAACGAGAAGAAGGAGGAGGACGAGGACGTAGAAGAGGAGGAGAAGGAGGAGGACGAGGAGGAGGAAGAGGAGGAGGCCTTCATTTTCCAAGCAGCGACTTACTGTCAAAATATTTCACTTAGCGGGCCAACGGAGAGACCGAATTCATGCCATGACGTGCAGAGCTTTTAGCTCCTTCAAATACACTGAAGTCTGTTGTTGGTGTTGGGTGGATTTTGGCATGGAACACTTGCCTTTGATTGCCAGCTCAAACTTCCACGACTGTGCCATTTCAGGGACAACCTTTGGCACACCTAGAGCGCCAGCACTCGGCCTGGTCTCTAGTCCACACTCAGTCCTCTGCTTGTCTCATAAACACCATCATCGATTCTTGACGGCAATTCGATATTTTCCTCTGATCGGATTGGCATACAATGGAACTGATGGCATCGACTCGATTCATACTCGCCATTCATACGAGATGGCTAAGGCCTAAAGCTAGAGCCTAAAGCTTAAAGCCTGTGATCAGCGATGGCTTTCTTTCTTTGGCCAAAAGGAGGGGGGGGGGAGCAAATTCTGTGGCCGGTCCTTCCGCAGATCGCATGACTCGCTTCAAAGTAGATTGTTGCAGTGCAAAAATCAGTCTGGCAACTTTTGGTCATGCAAAGCTAGCTGTGGCTCGAGACCTGAGTTGGTCGTTCGTTTGGTGTGTATTCCATTGCCTTTCTTGATGAACGTGAGTTGAGTTTACTTCTTACCTCCTCTACGAAGCCACGAAGCCATGCAAAACAACTCACTTCTTTCAGGAAAACGTAGGACTTTCTTCGTAGGGCAGTGAATGTACTACCGTAGTATATCATGGAGTGACAAGGTGAACCCTGCTCAAATACATTTTAGGTGCAAACTACAGTCATTAGAGCTTTAAGGTGCACTTAAGAATCGGACAAGCGAGGATTGGTGCAATGGTCGCACCGAAAAGACGGTCGAACGAACACATTTTGTCGTTCGCTCAAGTGCAGATTACGGCCAATTTAAAGAGCTACCAGAAAATAAGCGAAGTTTCACGATTTAAAGATAATTTATGCACCTTGAACTCACTTGAGAACTTCTGCGTATCCTCCACAAAAGATGGACGAGGAGCAAAAGAAGAAGGATAGCTAGTCCATCTGTCGTCGAATTTAAATTGACGCAAATTGTTCATAAAACAGTCAGGCCAAAGACGACGGCTTCACTCGAAATCCGACCAAGACGATTTCTCTCACCATGGTGCTTCTTGTATCGTTGACTGACCTTCTAAGCAATTGATTTTCTCAATCCCACTTTGCCATCCACCCTGCATTACCTGGGGCTTTCTATTCTCCTTGGACAGGGAAATGGCTCGTTTCAACCTTTTTATATTTAGAACCCAGAAACACCAGAAAAACCAGAAATTGGGGGTCAAGACAGCACCACATTCATTTATTGACAAGCCCTCTTGGTTGACCATTGGTGGGAGTTCTGTCAAAGATAAAGCATAGATGGCGTGTCCTAGCGATCAATGGCCCAAGGCCCCTCTGGGTTCGTCTCCCTCGGATCCATAAATCGAGTGAAATATGCCCGAGTCTGTCAGCCTGACATTCGAGAGTGATGTTCAATGTCTTTGGGTGTCACACGAGGCTAGTCTCCCCTCATTCTCCCCATCGTTCAGTTCTGCGGCCCATCTTTCGTTCCGTCTCCTCGTCCGTTCAATGATTTGTCAAAATAGCCAAGATTTTCCCGATCACAACAAAAAAAAACGAGTAGTTCATCTTAAACGGCTCTGAGGCATAAAAAAGTGGACGACGATGGATAAGTCAACGACTCCTCTTCAGCCACTATTATTATTATTATTATTATCATCATCATCACCACCATGGCGAAGCTGTTCGTTACCATGGCTGGTGTTCTTGTTGTTGGTAGTGGTGATAATAATGATGATACTTTGGTAGAGGTAAGAGTGCTAGTAGTCATGCATTATGCTCGGTACTTGATCGGCCATGGAATGGGGAAAACTTTGAGAATATTCTATTTGGCCGGTTTGGACACATTGGGCAACCCGTTTGGAGTGGATGTGGACACCCCTTGGAGTTGGCCTTGTAAGCTCATTCCAAGTCGTCTAAACACCCATCTAATCAAGAGTTCATCGTTGCCCAATCCTCTTGTCTCCTTCCATTTCTGTTCACTCACCTATGTGAGTGTGTGAGTGTTTTTTTCCACTCTTTACTCTATGGGGATGGAAAAACACATAGTGCGGCAGCTGCGACCACAGGCCTATTTATGATAGGCCTAACAAGTCTTAGTGTAGGTCTTCAACCCCGGTCGTTGAAAACGAGCAAAAAATGAGGCCAATGTACTCTCTCTCCCTGTCTCTCTCCTTTGCTGCCTCTCTCTGAAACCGAGTAGTAGAAGTCTCACATGTATGTATTTGTGTGTGGGGGGGGGGATGTTGGATGTGCCTTCACGGACTCCTCGCATCACAAGCGTTGAGTGGAACACAATGCAAAGTCGCTGTCGTTGTCGGTGTCGAGATGACGTCGTACATTCCCATGAAAATCCTCATCCATGTTTATGCAATCAATCGTAAATCGTTGGAGATATTCGTGTTTACCGTGAGCGAAGCAAGGTCTTCGCCGAGGTTATACTTCACTCACCCGACGACGCAGCCTTCAGTACGTATTCCCAATTCAGGTCGGTCTAAACTAGATTAAAGGGACAGTTTTTGTGTCCAGACAAAAACGAGACTTGGAGGCCGTTATCTGTGGAAGTGCAGCCCAGGGCCGGGGAGTAAAAAAAAGCTGGCATATTCTCTCGATTGGCTTCACTTGGCTGCTTCAAGAGACTTACTAGTGAGCTGTACGTACAGAGTACTGTAGTAATAGAAGTCGTAATAGCAGAAGTAGTACTAGAAGTACTAGTAACAGTAGTAGTAGTAGTAGTAGTAGTAGTAGCAAGAGGAAGAGGAGGAAGAAGAAGAAAAAGATGAAGAGGGGAACGACATCAATGAAATATTTACAGATCTAGGCCTAGTCCGACAAGAGCTGACCATGCATCTCCCTCAGAGGTACGTATATGAGCACCATTGTATAATGTAAATTCCAATATCATCCGAGAGAGTCAATGCCCCGCTTACAGGCAGACGAATATCGCTTGTCTAGCCAGATAGCGAAAAGATCACTCGAATGAAAATATACTCGTGTACCACTATACCATATACCTAAGTATATACACTACCATTCGAGCTAAAAGTACGGAGCTCTCCAACAGATCAGAGAGCAGACATGCCTCCGCGATACTACTACGACCAACAACACGGATATCTTCATGCTAATGGACCGTTCCATTCCGCGACCCGATTGTTCATGAGCGAGGCCCATGGAACAAATTTGGGGAATAATCGGTGCAAGTACAAGACTCTCCTCGATTGGCCTCAATGTCTCAGTGCTCTGGGATATTTTGATATTTGCCTTGCCAGGTAGAATCCATTCACGCGGTAAGCTCATCCATCTTACTTAGCATTTAGGCAACCCGGCAATCAAAACTGAATCTGCCGGGTGTTTATCAAAAACTGTTATTGCATCAAAGAAGGCACACATATCCTAACCGGAAAACACCGGAAAAAAAACCGGCGATTGTCGGAGTGGCCAGTTGGGAAATAGCACAATTTCATTCAGTCTCGTGCCATTAGTCGAGGATAAGCCCAAGTGGTGATAGCTTTTAAATGGGACTGTCAAAGGTAGAACGGGTTCCAATCAGTTTTGACACATGTTTGACATCCCTGAGTTCACGCACGACTCGAGATCGCATTTTGATGAGTCGGTCATCAATGTCGAGACCACGACTAACAACAACAAGAGCAATAAACGAGCAAAAGTCCACTTGGCTCATTGGGCGAGGAGGGCCCAATTTTCTTATGGATGTCCATTCACTCTCGGCCGGCCTTGCCCAGGGAACCCGTTTTCATTGCCGAAGCTGGACACTGCTATCTCTGCAATACATACCCGGTATACAAACACGGTAGAGAACGTAGGAACGTCGAACCGAATCATTTGAATCAACTGAATCATCTGAGGCCAATGGCCCCTGTCTGTGGCTTGATCATGCGCCTCGATCGTCGTCGTCATCGTGGCTCTCATCTCCGTGAGATCCAAGTCCTCTTCCACTCCTCGCTCGTTGGCGCTGGCTTGCGTTAGCTGGAAAGGGTGGCAAAAAATCTGGGGTTGAAAAGAGCATGGCAATAAATATGTCAAAATCAAACACCTTGCCTGAACTGGCACCGTCTACGTCGAGTTTAATCCGTTCGAGAATCACAGACATGAAGATGATAAATCAATCCCGTTGGGGTCCTCAGGGCTAGGTTCGATTCGAGATTATATAATTACACGGGTTGGAAGTCAGCAGGGGAAAAGAAGTGACACCAGGGGGCTTTTATATGCGGTTGAAGGCATGTAAAAAGTTGATCTCGTCGAGCAATGTTACATCTGTGTTTTCATGGCCAGGTTCGGCCTAGTTAACCACCTCGGATAGCAAGTGGCGTGAATTTACCTGTCGATTTTTCGTAGTTAAGAAAATAAATGATGAAAAATTGTGATATTGACAAAAAGTGGCATAAATCTCCGATCCTCTCTCGCTTTTCTCGCTTTTTATAAGGGGTAGGAAAAAAAAAACACGCGGCCACGTTTTCCGAATTCTGTTTGGAGCTTTATCAAATAATCAAGACCAAGATACAAACCATCTTGGGAACACAGTTCGAGTACGTTAAGCATTACATATATTGGACTGTGTATGTTCCAATATCAGCGACCTTTCTCGTAAATGCGGCTCCACATGCAAATAAGCTAAAAAATTCGAGTGGGAAACCATGTCTGTCAATAAAATATTCATGTCCAAGTCAAAAAAAAAGGTAGTGAAAGCCAATCCTCTCAAGCACGGAAATGGAACCAAAGGAGGCGAAGCTACTTGGTGTGGAGCCAAGGAGGGTCGGTTTTTGGAAAATTGGAAACGCCTCTCACTCGACTATCCGCCATCCCATCCAGTTCCCCCGTGTCTCTTAGACCTCTCCTGTCCTCTTGTCCCACATTTGCATACTCTTTGTGTTCCCTGTCCCAAGATGTCCAACCACGATCGAAGTGTACGGGAAATAGAATAAAAGCTTTGACAAGTTCCCAAATTTCCATCTCTCATCCCTTGGGGCGACAAAAAATCACCCCGGAATCCATTAAAGCCCAAACTTGAGACAGACCACTTTCCAACGTCGAACGAATTGAGACTTCATGTGGCAGAGGGACAACAATCTTAGTGTCAATTATGGGAAATAGTAAAATATTAAAAAAGAGGATCGCGTTTGTGGAATTGAAAATACACTGACTGGGCCTGTCCTCATTGGAATTGCCAACTTGTAAAGTCAAGAAACGTTCTTGAGCTCTTCCGTTCCAACTAGAAACTTATCCCATTCTTCAAGCAGTGAAGTTATTTACAACAAAAGTTGGACCAATTCGTCAAAAACAAACCTCAGGCAATGGTCCGGACCCTTTAAAGATCCATTTGGTGACGTTAATCACTACCTCCAAGAAGTACTAAATTGCCAGGACTTCGCTTGTATGCTTCCCACTCTGGTCTTCTGTGGAACATGATGAAGCAATCCAAACTGGGCGTCAACTTTATTTCAAATGGAATCAAGTAATTAAAAGCAAATACGAGTTGCCTTCCTCAAATCACATTTGGATCCTCACGGCAAACTGTAACACGGGCACACATTGTGCCAAATTTGGACTGTGCTCGATCCAAACGGGTCCATTTAATCAGCTGAGAGCATCAGTGAGCCAAACCGAGACACCCTGTCGGTAATTAGATGAAACATAATTACTACAATGTGCAGTTTTCAATAGCTTATTGACTGTGGCTTGGTCATTAGTCGTTAGTCGTTGGTGGTGGCTCTGGTCTTGAAATTGGCAATGAGACTGCTATACTGAAACGGATCGAGCTCATGGCTCGCCGGATTAGAGGGTATTGGCTTACAAAATCAATACTGCTCAACCACATTGAGAATGAAAGCTCTGCCCCTCCTCCATGCTTTGGTACTCCCTTCTTTGAGAGTGCGAGCCTCGTGGGCTTCTTCCTCTTGTTCTTTGGCATTATTGTACAATCCTCCACGACACGACCAAAGTGTAATTGTTAACCAATAAATCTTTGGTCGGGTAATTTGCCATTTGAGTTGGTGCCTCTGCCGGACTCGCCTGTTTTGGTCCTCACGGTATCCAACTCTGGCTCCTTCATTGCTGGCTTGAGGTAGGAGCGGAGGACTAGTGAGTGAATGAGTGTGTGAGTGTGTTGGGAAGACTCAGGAGTGCAATTCGTAGGTAGAAATCTAATTGCGAGTCAGATTGGACCAGGTCATTGGTTGGGAATTGGTCGCCTCGAGACATTCATTTGCCCGACGGTTGTGTCATATCAAGATGCAAGTATTAAGATGCAAGATGGCGCCAAATTCTCGTCCCGCCTTCATTCACAGACCAAACACGAGCCAAGGCCAAAGTGGGAGGAGAGAGAAAACCTGCGAACCTGCCAGGGCTCAAATCGACTTCCATCCACCTCCAGCACTAGTTCTGTAACTCCTATATCTCCCTCTTCTTTTCCTTCTTCATCATCAGTTTCGTCGTCTTCGACTTGGTGTTGTTCGCTCGTGGACTTTTTGGCAGTGGCTCACAAAAAGTTGGCCTTGCCATAAATTGCCATAAACTTCGATAACAATCCTCTGGCTCGAGGACAGAATTCCTGGAGACGTAAATGGCCCAAGTTTGGAGGCCAATTTCGAGTATAAAAAGATGAGTACATTCAATCAGTTGACGCAGTCTACAATGAAGGTGGAATGCCTCCCCATAAAGCAACCCACCAACCCAATCTCGGCGGTGATGGGACGTTTTTGGATTGAATATTGTTATTGCCTTATATCAGGAGCGATTAAGAGTGCGCATACCCACGTCAACACTATCATCGTTTTGAAGAGAGACAGGCGGATCTTGGGGCGTCCAAACCCGAATTATTCCCAATGGTTCAAGGATCTATAAAGGAAGCCATTTGGAAAAGGCCGAGTGTTGTTAATCATACATGAAATTGGTGTCTTATGCTAATTTGCCTTCTTATTATGCAGACATTAGTGGGATGGGAGCTGGCTTGCGTCTAGCACTAGTTGGTTCCTCCTGGTCGACAAGTGAATTCTTGACTTGCCGCGCCAAAACAGATAGGCACAAACAACCAAATATTCGGGAGGCTCATCGCCCAGAAGACCCATTAGAACGCCAATGTGGATGGAGAAATACCCGCCAATTCAATGATGGTGTGTTCATTCTTGAAAGTTTCAATTCCGTGGGTGTTCAAAGTTTCATGGACCATTAGGACAAAAGTTGGAAATCCCATTTCGCACCCTCTCTCCTTTTTCCTTCTGACCTCTCAATACATGCCATCAACGAGATAAGCGCGTAAATCAGATGAAAGCCTCATCTAAAATTTGCGGCACACAAAAGCCGCCCTCCAAAGCTATTTCGTAGTAAATTTACTTTTTTTTCTTGCACCAACTATTGCCTTCGTCTTAAGGAGGGATGGTTCAGGCACAAGAGTGGAACCTGGGATTCTTTTTTGTAACTCCACCTAGAGATTCATCCTGTCCCACCATCTTGGCCGCAACGCAAGTTTCTCATTTCTTTGTCCTTTGTTCGGAGTGAAGCCACGAGGGAATTCCTTTGGTCATGACCCCTCGTGTTCCACGTCCCATCGGCACTACCAACACCACCACCACCACCATCATCCACAGTAGCGTACAGCATGTACATCCATCCACCCCATTCTCCCCTCCCCCCTTCGTTGTCCCGAATCTCTGACTTCCATTTCACCTTTAGCAAAACAACAATCAACTTCATACATCCCAATAAAGTCACTGAAAAGAAGAAAAACAATAAGCTTTGAACACTGCTTAAACCATTTTGCGCTGATAGGCGAACCATATGACCTTTGTGGCATTAGTCACTTCGCTGGATGTTGGAATGGTACTTTGGAAAAAGATTCATTGCCTGGCCATGGGGGTTTTCGCAGTGTTCGAATCAACCCTTTCTGCCATGATGTAGTCCATTTAGAGGCATGCCTCCAATTCTCCCTCTCTTGTTCGTTCGTCCCTCCGTCCGTCTCTCTCGTTTCCGTCTTGATGATAAGACTAGCCGAATTGGGCACGTAAAATGATCATTGGCATAAAATCCTTAAACCTTCAGATCCAAGAACTGAATGAATTCGGGATTCTGGTCAGACCGTCTTGGGACGTGAGCTCGTACAATGGGCTGATCTGACTCGACCAGAATACAACGGACGCACGGCGTTCCATCAACCCCCTCATTGTTCCCATTTCTTTTCCTTTTACGTTTCGGGCTTCTTTTTTTGTTCTTATTGCGTCTTTCGCCGCCCCTTTTTCTTTCCCAAATTTACGTAGCCATGTCAAGTCTAAAACAGACATTTTGCTCCTTCAACTTCAATCCCCGTAGGCATTCACATTTCAAGGAAGAGTCACTATCAATTCCCTTCAAGATTGTTAAATGGAGAAAACTTATCTGAGTTCACCCCTCTCCTTGTTGTTGTTGTTTTTTTTTGTCATGGCCACGCTCGAGTGCGCGAAAAATATCACAAAATCCGAGAAAACGGGCATACGATGATTGTGGTTGGGTATTTGCTCTAAGCCCCCAAAAGCCAAGCTACAACAAGTGAGTGAGGTGTTCAAAAGTCGATTCAGTGCAGGATTGGGGAAGGGAAAAAAAATCATAAATCTGAAAAGCATGGCTGACTTACTTTGCCCCCTAGGCCGTTCATCGAAGAATTGTCGGTAAAAGTGCTTTCCTGGCCAGCTGTGCAACGAATTCCCCCTTCCTATAAAAATGCACACTCACCCACACGCAAGCGCCTTGACCGACCGCAATTTAACAACCCTCATTGAGATTAAAGAGGCTTTAAAAACTCATCGGTGGAGCAAATGCTGCCAAAAAGAATTGCTTTTTTTGTTCTTCCCTGGTCCGTCCAAGGAGACTTCCAAACCATAACTCCAATCAGGGAAGCAAGGTCTCTCTCTAATTTCAGGGCACTGCATGATTAAACACGGGCGATAATGAACTAACTGCTCCTGATTTCAATATTGTGAAGTGCATCAAGGTGTACATGTGTGTGGTGTGCGTGTGGTGTTTTTCAGATGAAAGAGAACCTTGTGCCGGATCTTTCTAGAGTCTCGCAACAGAGAATAGGTTCTCACTCCAATTGTAAGTGGAGTGCATTTCGGGTCCTACCGGGGAATCTCTGCACAGTCAGAGATAGATGAGCTCTTTAATTTTGACAGATTTTGAGAAATTTCCCGAATGCAATTTATTCGAGGCCTTAAGTGATCAACTCAAATTGAGTTCTCCATGTCTAGACATTGGAACAAATGTGACCAACCACCAGTCTCGTTATATTGCGGCACACTAGGAGAGTGAGAAGCAGTTAATTTAGCCAGGCCTACGGGCCCACACCCACTGCACATATGTTTGTCTGTACGTACAGTGCGTACAAGGGAAAAGATAACTATAGTTACAGTATGGACTGCGCACACCATGGTATTATGTTTCAGTATGATGTACGTACTTCAAGGCCTTAAGGGGCAGAAGTGCACTCACATTAGGTTAAGCCGTAGAGAATGCATTCCTCAAGGTAGTTCCCATGGTTGAACAGATCTCAATTGCAAGTGCGCCTGGAGACCGACAGACACATTTTCCCCAAAGGCCCCACACAAAAAAAAATGGTGAGAATGAATCATGATATCACTCGGACATTTTTTGACGGCCAAATAAGTGACAGACTCTCAGCAAACATTGTCTCTCGTCAAACAGCGAGAAAGAGAGACCGACCTAAATATTCATGACAATCGAGCCCAAATACTCAAAGGGAGCTTAGCAATCTTGGTCGATCCATCCAAATGTCCAACTATAGGGCCTATATCTTCATCTTTCCTCATTTTGTCATGGCATTTGCGGTTCTTGTCTGGCATTTGAAAACTCTTCACTTATCATTACTAATAATGAGACAATTGCAGAAGTGATGATAATCGTTCTTGAGATTGGCCACTTAAGGTCGTATAGATACAATACAAATACAGTACAATACCGCTCACAAAAGGTTTTGACAGTGGGAAAACGAGAGCGTTTGTTTTCAAAATGAAACTTGCTACTTTTTATTCATCTCAAACGATTGAAGTACACATTCCCCATATGAGTCATGCCTTTTTATGCCGAATGCAAAGCTATTAAAACAATTTGCTGAATTATCATACAACTGTAAATTCCCGCAGGCCCACTGGTTGCTACGGATAATCTAAAGAGGTAAGCTTCATTTCATGTCTGGTAGAGACAGGCTTAACGTGACAAAGATGAGTCATGGGGACAAACCCATCATCAGAAATTTCCCGTCCTAAGGGGGGTGACTATGCAGACTTACCGATTGCTAATTAGTACATGGCATGTGACTATTACTTAACTATGTATTATTGCTCGAGGCAAGCTTTGAATGGAGCTACACCTGAGTCTTGGCAAAAATACCATTGGCTCTTATTGTTAGTCCAAAATGTCGACGCTATTCTCTCCCAATTAGTGGTCGGTTCTACTTTTCAAAAATCTAACCCAACTTGCGACTATAGGAATGACCCTCAAACTTTATAGAATAATAGTGTGTTGCTAGTCAATCGGTAGATTATGCGCATAACATTCTTTTCTTTTGAACTTTTAGCCAATCCCATCTGTGGCTCGAATTTGTCAAAAAAAATGTTGCTGCTTTTTCTGGCAACCATCATTATAACAAAAACTGGAAGTAATCCCGAGGTCAACGTCAACTCGTTAAAGGGAGCAGCATAAATCTGAGTCATGATATGTTCAAGCTTGGTTTGGATCAAAATTGGAGGACATTGACAAATGGGGATGACCTCTTCACATTGATGTAATAGGCTCTTCCAAATTTCATGATGAGAGGTGATTTGCTTCTGGGGGATTAATGGCATCGAGCAGGAATTATTCCTCACCTCTTTGACTTCTCCTCAAATACACAACCCTGCCTTCTTGGTTGGCATTGAAGCCAATTAAAAAGAGGTGCTCGCGTCTTCCCCAAAACCATAATGGTGTTCAACGCTTTAATCACACTGTCAAATTACGTCTCTTGAACAAATGGCCGGAATATTTAAACCGATCTCTCTATGTATGTATCCAGTGTTGCCACTTCTTCAAGCAAGTCAAAAACTGCTTACGTCGTCAAACGTTTGTATCTACGTGAAATCCTTGTTACGTGTATGGTTATTCAAGTGAGTAGAAGAGGGTTTGTTTGGTTGCGCACTTGCGCGTTCAACCTTGGAATTCTCCCTCTAATGTGTACAATAATTACCATCTTATAAGTTGGAAAGTTAATATATGGTATGCTATAATTACAGGGTGGGCGGTGGTTGGTGGTGGAGCTACATATTATAAATGTCCAACAACAACAAGATTTGGAGTGAAATCACGAAGGGACTTTCATTTTATACAACAAGAAATGCTGGCAGGGACTTCTAACTCTTACTCGTACATATGTGACACGGTACCCATGTCTTAGTTCACAGTAACGGTGTCTGTGGAAAGGTTCTCTTTAGTCATCCAAAATATTTGATCGGCGACATTCATATGCTTGTGAGCCAAAAAACGTTTGTACTTTGGATTCCACGATTATGTGGTCGAGCAAACAGAGTTACAAATGTGACTTCAATCAAACTCGAGCCTTTTGCCAATGGAATTCAGTGTTGAAACAAGCATATTAGCTTCCTTCAGGCAATAGCCCACTTGATCGGTATGAACCAATCGGCTCAAACGAGTCACACCTGAGTTGCCAAGACAAGACAAAATTGTTCATGTAGCAACAGGGTTTCTTTTTTTCTCAGTTCCCCCTTTCAAAACTTGAGAGTTTGATTGAGAAATGAGACGAGGCTGGCTATCTCTGGCAAAGGCTCCAATCAATAAAGTAAACACACTTCAAATTGAAATGAATTTCCAAGCGTGAGACGCATGGGCACGTTTTTTTCTGCTTATTCTTCTCATAAATTGCGTCCAGTTGTTGTTGTTGTTGTTGTCGTTGTCGTTGAAGCTGGTCCTGTCCACAGTGTGTCTCACGCACACGATGACTCGGGTCCTTTTGAATCCAACACCATGCTGTGACCAAAGCTTCCTTCCGAGCACATTTAGCTCCTTACATTCACTATGAATAGTGAATGTTCGGTACGCAGTAACATTAAGGGAGGGCAAAGTGGAGACCATTGGAAAATGCATTGCCAGCGTGGCTTCCCTTCCTTTTTAGCCGCACTTCCCCATCTAAAAAGAATTAATTGGGTACACACCATGTTAAAGAACCCTCACTCACTCATTCGCTCGGTTATCCGGGGTATGGCATACTATGCACAATACCCACTCTTCGGACTTGTGTACGTATTGTACTATATGGATAGGAGGGTACAGAACAGAAAGTACAAACTCCAGTTTCGGCTTCACCCGACTCCCTCCCCGGTCTTGCCGTAGGGAACTTCCCTCCCATTCGTAAATACTTATCCCATGAAGCTCTAACTAAGATTCAACGAATGCACAGATTCGCATAGAAACCGTCATTCTTCGATGGCCTCGCCAAGTCAGAGGAGTGAGTCGGTCGCCGTTGAAGCTGAGCTTAGAGGTTTCTACGGAAATCCTATCACGATTGAGTCAGTTTGCTGAAGCTCGGGTCTGATAAGAGCCATGTTAGCCCAAGCCGTTAACTCAATCCGGGACATGTTTACCTTGGCCAAATATCCGACTAACAGTGTTACTTTGTAGGTGCATTAATAAAATTCAAATGACACTTGAAAACTTGTTCACTTTTGAAGAAGGAGGAAGTGAAGAAAATGTCGGCCATGAGGGAGAGAGGGACCCACGGAACAAGTTGGGTCCATTGCAACCGAGGGGAGGAACATTCCATAACTACATTCAATTCAACCGTGATAGAATGAGAACGGGAAGCATAATGAAGCTCTTCTTCTCCGTACAGACAGTTTACGTACTGTACTGTATATCACTGCAGACTGCACAGTGTGCAACTCGCAACGGGGAAAGCTCAATAACGAGAACGAGCCAGAAGCGAGAGAGGGGGACTCTGAAAATCCAATATTTTGTTGCTAAGTGGAATAAGAAGGAGGAAGGGGACAGACAACAGCGACGAAACAACGTGATGAAAATGGGTCCCCCACAATCCCCCCCCCCTCTCCAATTCGAACGAAGACAAGCTGCCAGTGGGTGTGAGGGATAAAATAGCATTTATGAAGTGTTCCAGACCCAGTTTGTTCTCACTTCCACTTGGATAGAAAGTAATTGGGCCCGGAAGAGCCTCAGGTGGTCATGTGCCCGCGGTTCCCAAATCAACAACCCTCGTCGAAGCCCTGCACAACAATGCCTCCGTGAAGATGGACAGGACGAGAGAAACCCTCTCTTTCTGCATTTTGGTATGCCTTGGCTTCACCTACCTACCCTAACTATCCGGGCCATGATTTATCCATTTTTAATTGCACCAACTTTCAACATCAAACAGTAATAATTCTTATCCTCCGCCTTCTCGTACCAAATCGGCTGCTGCTTCGTTTCTCGACCTGATGATATGAACAAGGCCAAAATTCGAACCCTATTTTCCTACTGATGCATCCCATGTGTACCGGTAGCAAGGCGTGTTCAAGCCACGTTCAAGCCCTTCTCTCCTAGCTCGAACGAATTGGTACCAACCCGTGCTAATGCTTGCCCTTAGTTACTGCCAACATTCAGTACTTGCACCAGTAAGACCACCTTATTACACCTTATTCCATCCACCTTCCTCCTCCACCCTGGTTTTTTGAATGTTTCATCAATAAATCACTCGTAATAAAGCCACATTTGACGTCGTAAATCAAATTGGCGAAGAGCGTCGTCGTCAAGCAAGCAGCCAGAAAGCGAAAGACACAAACACACACACACACACACACTTACTAACTCACCAATAGAAGAGGGAGAAAGAGGGAAGGGGACAGGGAATTACTAATACCCCAGGCTGTCGAGACATAACAGGTTGGCAGATTTACTTTAATGACATTCCCACTAGGCCAGGAGAGACGAAATTGGCGGAAAAAAAACCTTCAAGATTAATAACATGGTTCAACAAATTAGGCGCTGTCCCAAGTGTTCAGCGAGAAGTTGTTAGACGAACGGGCTTCTGCCTCTGCCGAAAGACAGTTTGTTCATTCAAGTACATGTTCGTACCCTACAAAATAGGCCATATGAGCTCTGATGAGGATAATCAGTCAGTAGATTTATGTAAGCCAATCTCCACCACCGATGACTCGCTGGCTAATGGCGGTGAGAAGACTTCCGATAACCTTGAACAAAACACACATTACCATCTTGTTCAGTTCTCATGAAGTAAATGAGGAAAGAAAGAGTTGCGAGAACGTTCGCTCGTTCAGCTGGTGTCCATCCTTCAACGCGATCCCAGGTGTACAAAAACTCGGGGATGTCGACTTCGTCGTCTTCGTCGTCGTTGTCCACTTGCTGAATGGGTTCAATTAAGGGCTCGGATTTCAAGCATGAGCTCGGGACCAACATGTGGAACTGAAACGGACTATACATGTCAATTCCTCTGTCACCTAGCACCACCACCACCACCATCATCATCATCACACTCACTTGAAGGGTCGTTGACGCAAACAATGGCGTAGACATCTGAACTCGATTCCAACCCCTTCCACAGATATGTGTGTGGATGTACCCATCTCTCGCTATGCAAATACCTATAGTACGTATGTAACTGAAAACAGTTTGAGAGTGCTCAGGTTTCCTTCCGAGTGAAGAGGAGGGATAAGTAAAGATGGCGGTACGACGGACGGTAGCTGCCTGTGATTGAATGGTTTCTCCTCTCGCTGATGATCCTGATTGACCCCCTAGGAGTATTTGACCTCAAATGTGGGATATCTAAGGGTGGTGGTGTAGCGCTAGATCTGTGCCAAGAGTATCGCCAACGAATCGAGGCTACATTAATGTCATCACTGTGATTATATTACACTCTCTTAGGCAAATTGAAGTTCCCCGAGACAGGAGAGTGACCTCGTGAGCGGCGCAAAAAAGTGGAAAAAGCCTGGTCACATCGGATAATTTTTCCTAATTTCTTACCAAACGCGTTGACAGATATTTGCTGGAAGGCTCGAAACCGACCCATTTCGGGGACACCAAATACTCCAGAGGCCATAAATAAGATTCCCTCGCTTCCAAATTTGGAGTCGTCTCGCTCAGCCTCGGAAAGAAGAGAAGAAGTTGAAGCAGGCAAAAAAAAAAATATCGTCGCCCAGATTCCTTCCTCCTTTCAAGCATCTAGATCCACATTTTTGTCTCAGCCACGGCCACGAGGCATTTCCATCGGGTTCTTAGGGTGGAGCAGTTTACATATCAAGCGATTCCTGCGGAAATCTCCCTCCCCGAGGTGAAAAATCCCCCTAGTCCGATTGACGACAGCGACGGCTTGAAATCAAATAAAGCCTCATAATTATCGAATGAGATTGAACAGAGCAAACGCAAAAGGAAAAAGAGAGCCAAGCAAGCCAAGGATGTATGTACGGACGTACGGACGGACGGACGAGAATGACTGGATAGCTGACTCCAAGCCTCGAAATTTGATGCATAAGAAGCTAGTTCGGTTCAAATCAATCAGGAGCTTGATGACGGCTCAAGGCTGGCACATGTGCCCGATAATTTACACACCTCCCCCTCCTCGCAATTCCCGGCCACAAGGAAAATAAGCATCGCAGAAAAATGATCTTGGGATGTCGTCGAAGTGCAAAGAGGAAACGCATCATTTTCTCCACAAAGATCAGCAATGAGCCTCACTTTTGTCTGACTTCGGCAAACCCACCCGACGCAGACCCAAATGTGAACTACACTAACTAACAATGGCATAACATCTGAATACCATCCAACGCAACATATGATTCAAAGTTCAATACGAGTCAGATCACAACTTGACCTTTGTCAGTCTCCTGGTTCAGAGTCAAGAAATGAGACGATTAGATTGGCCATTTCACTTATCATTCCACTCAGCATGAGCTTATTGCTTCCCCCTGGAAGCCAGGCAATCAGGTCATATTATCATTTTTCAATTCAGCCGGCTCGAAAAGGACAGTACTTCAAACTGTCCCACCCAACCCTATGGTCTTCTTGAATCTGCTCCTCCACATGATCTGGGTCTGACATCGTAGGTAAATAAAACCCGTGTCGTCGATGATGATTGATCATTCAACAATACAACAAAAAGCCTCAAATTGGAACAAGAAGGTTGGTGAAGGGGCGAAAAACAGTCAAAGTTCCATCCTCATTTCTATTTCATCCACGTCCGCCAGAGGAACTGACAACAGTCAGGGGAATATTTGGAAATCAAAACAAACATGACAGGAGTTCCAAAATCCCCCTCCATGCGTCCCCACTCACTTCTCATTCCCTTCCCTTGGGCGGCAGAGTCTCCTTGGCCCATTGGATGGACGAGGCATTCAATCGGCATCGCTCCCGATAACACGTGTTTGAAAGCGAAAAAAAAAAGTAGGCCTACTAACCTTTTCACTCTCAGCTGATCGTAAACGTAAACAGATGAGGCAGTCTAGGCCAAGGAGCCGTTTTTATTGTCGAATCCATTCTATCTATCTCTGTATGTTCGTACTTACCCGTAGGTAGAAGCAAGTCCTGGGAGTGATCTCGAGGCCTCGGGGAAAAGGCAGAACTCGAACATAAAAGATTGCCGCGTGAGAATTCTGCTGGACCTTTTCTCGTTCCGTTTCGTTTCCACTGACTGGACTTTTGAGCATGCCAGAATCACCTGATGCGACAGTTTGGGTCCGTAATTAGATTTGCATAGTAAAAAAAACTTACCATCGTCCACGGGTAGGAGAGAACGAGAAGGACCCAAAGAGGCTGCGAGAACCCCTCTAATGCTACGTATACTATTGTACTAGTGTGTAGAGTGAGAGGCTGAGTCGACGGAGAAAAAGGCAATTTCCCTTATCTTGACGTAGAATATTCACATGAGTGCCCAACTTCGCTTCGAATGGAACTGGAAGGTTTTCTAAAGTGACATCCTGCCCGACGACCAAAGTGGAGGAACAAAAACCTTCGCACAGAAATCTGACCCGAGTGAAAACCAAAAGTCCTTTTAGACCGTAACTCAAGACAAATATGATCTCTTTGCCAGAGGAGCTTGTGGAAGAGGGTTCGTTTGAACGGTGTGGTCGCACTTTCTTGGGGAAATAAGCGCCTCAATTTACAACTGTAGGAGATGTATCGGACTGAAAATTGTGGATGTTTTTTTTTCTTCTTCTCTCCATTCTGGGAAGTGACATGTGAGCACTTGTAGGTTGTTCGTATAAGCAGCCAATTGAAGTAACACATTTATAAATCTTGTTGAATAATCAGATTAACTCGCTCTTTTCATTTGCAAAACTCTTTTGATTCCCCTCAGTTTCTTCTGCTTGAGGGCGTTTTAATTTGAATTTCTTTTGAAAATGATGTACGCTGCCTGGTTGGTTGGTTGGGTTGGTTGGTTGGTTGGTTGGTTGGTTGGCTGGCTGGCTGGATAGATAGATGGATGGATAGATGGATGGACGGATGACGAGGGCCGTGATACGAGTACAGTTTCTTATTTCTTGAGATCAAGGACCTGATTTTTTTTTGCTTTTGCTCCTAACTATCAAAGAGGTGAGCGAGACAAGATGGCTTTGCAGTTTCACTTTTTCTCTTCTTACTCATCTTCAACCAAAGGAAGAAGAAAGAAAGAGAGAGAGAGAGAAAGAGAGAGAAAAAAAATCCAATTTCAAGCAAGAGGGGGGGAAAAAGCCTCGAAATAATAATCTGGATCCTGAAATTGGTGAATATTTTGAAATTGGGGATCACACGACCCATGACTTGTGAGGATCTTCTCTCCTTATGACTAAGGGAGATTTATTCGCCTTCTTCCCTTGGCTTTAGCCTTTGTATGCCATATTCACTCTGAGACGGGATCCTTTTTCATCCCCTTGGCTCTTAAGGAGCCCTTGAGGTGAACAAGATCCAATATCATTGGGAACAATCAAAGATCTCGTCTCCAACGTAGCGAGGTTTCCGAGGGACGTTGGCCCCGCCATAAGTTACGATCTGGAACTATCTTAGCTGCGGGCGTCCAGATCGTTGACATTGATCCCAAATCAGGTTTGATTTGAATAGGGAACCGGGAAGAAATTGCTCTTTGTTTACGGCAAATTGAGACGAATCGCATGGGTTTGAAACACGTCAAGTGAGACGAATGCTCACTTCAAGAAGATCCCTTTTGCCACAGGCGAAGCTAAAGAAGGAAGGGAGGAGGGGGAACATTGAGGAGGGGGGGAAGACAAGAGAGACAGAAAGAGAAAGAGAGAGAACGAACGAACCAACGAACCAACGAAAAAAAAGAGAGATAAGGAGTTGAAACAAGGTGGATCAATGCTGATTCCCGGGACTAATCCTCGACGTGAGCGATAAAATTAAATAGAATAAGTACAACCTTAGATCTTGCCCGTGGAGATGACAGCGAAAAGAAATTGAAAATGGCTCCACAGGCCCCCATGTTCTTGGGCGTATACACACGGTACACACTCACTGACCCAAAACAGCACCCACTTTCACCCGTTCTCAAATGGCGCTATTAATATTCCTTTTAGGCGATTGTAATTTCTGATCAGGATTGGTTCAAGCCCATTTTAAGTAGAGACAAAAGTGCATTCTACCAACAGATGACCCGGACAATCCCTTCTCTTTTCGTAATCTACACTTGAGCAAAGTCATATTTATCCACAGCAAATTCTGGAAATGCTTTTTTTCTGTATTATGCGACTCTCTGACATCGAAAGCCCACTCCTACTGACGACCCCATTTCAATATGGCAACGGACGGCTTATCTGAATGCATCTGAATGTGTGAATTGCCTGTGTACTCAAGGACAAAATACACAAGTTTTAACCAAACTATGGCCATGATTGATCCTTTGACTCATGAGGCCAAATATCATTATACAAAGCGACACTTTTCTGTGTCCCTAATTCTGTCTGATTCTCAGCCATCAAAAAAGGGCAAGGGGGCAATAATACGAGGCGCATGTGCAAGATACAAAAGATCTAGACAAGGTTTTTCACGGCAATAAATTATAAAAAAAAACTTGGCCGAAAAACCAGTCCGTAACAGTAATCTACGACACTGGCCAACTGCCGACTGGTGTCATCATCGGGCCCTAAAATGCACCCAATGCATGGTTATTTATCCCCAGAGCCTAAGAACTCTTTACAATCCTTCCCCGAAGTGCATTTTTGTGCAAAATTGCTCAATTTGAACGCTCATAGACACAAATGTGCAACAAGGTCATCATCGCCATGTTAAGAGCTATTCGATCCGAAGCGAGCCGCCAAGTCTGTGCCCATTAATGAATCTGATAAGACAAAATTTGAGGCCCTCAAAGCGAGGGTTTATCTAAAATAAGAATCTATGCAAGTGAATTATGTCTGTGAGTCCATCGGAACGCAAGAGCGGATCAAAGTGTGACACTTTTTCGTTCTTGCAAAAGCCCACTCTGAATGAGACCCACTTTTCAAATCATTTATGAGATCCGTTCAATCAGGTGCATGATTTGAGCTACTTGCATGAATGTCAAGTATCATGCCCCACCTCTCAAGCGAAATAGTACTTCTGATCCTTGAGAGAGAGAGAGAGAGCTGAAACAATCACGGAACGAATTTGCACTTGACGAGCATATCACAGTCCCGATATCAACAACTTCCCATGCTTTTTTATCTTTGTTTGTGTTCCCATGTTGATTATTCCATGGCACAATGGCTCTCTCCAAACCAGAGTGATGGTGGGGAGTACAGAGAGAATAAAAGGAGATGGTTTGGAAACCAAACCAGCCTCATCGTTGTAGTCTCTGGTTCGCTCCAAGTGCCTCGTGTGGACGGAATGACGAGAACGAGGGGGACCTTTTTATCACAAGATTATCCGACTCCAATATTTGGGCACTTGTCAAGAACATGCACCCGAACGTCCACATTGCGCAAGGCACACGAGTCTGCCGTAAGTATGAAGCCCATGTTTGTTGTAAGTTGGTTGTGTTCGGTTGTCGTAGTGAATGGGCTATAGTACTGCAGCCAATGGTTGCCTGGAACACTGAGTATGGAGAGAGCATAAAGTTGTAATCTGATACTGCATCAGTGCCATGTACATAAAGTCTCTCTCTCTCTCTCTCTCTCTCTCTATTGTGTACTTCATCCTTACTCGAGGCAGTTACCTTCAGTCCATCCCTTTTCGTTCTTTTCTCCTCTGAGTGGGTTTTCACCCAAGACATCATACGGACTATTTATATATGCCCTTGAGATATAACCAATCCATGGTAGTGGAGCCTTACCAAAATATGAAACACATATTTTCCGTAAGAACCACGGGGATAGCGCCTGCCTGATGGGTTGTTGGTGAGAAATGTGATGGGAAATTCGAGAGAAACTGGCGGAAGCGCAAACCAAGGGAGGCTGCGATCGGGTCAGATTACATCGTCGCCTTGATTTGATCCAAGCTTCTGGCAACTCGATTGGGAGATGAAACGAGTTCGATTGGGTTCAACGTAGGTACCCAATTAAGCACGAGGACTCTCACGTTTTCTCATATCGGTTTGAATCTGAGCTCAAAAAACAAGGATGCACAAACGGCAAAACATGCAGTCCCCGGCCAAAAAGCAACAGGAAATGGACACTTACCTTCGTTGACCTCAACTAGAAGCCGGCCAATCAACTTTGAACGTGGAACTTGAGGTTATCTCCAATGAATAAAACATGGCCATGGAGAAGTAAGTAACTTTTTAACGACCTTTGAGTCATTTAGCAAATAGTCAATGTGGACATTCAACCTAGGAATAATTGGAAATGGATCTAAAGAAATCTCTCTGGAAGATGTAGTAGGCTTTTTTACTTCCCCGGGTAGTCTTTTTATACAGAGGATAAAGTTATTGTTTTGGTTGCGACCATTTTAACTGTATATTGGTTCAGCTAAAAGGGATGGATCAGCTATAGCATCCCAATGGGCGTGGGCGAAGTCGCGAGTTGAAGACAAGGCCGGGCGTAAATCCCAAGATGATGGTGAAACCACATTCAGTGGTGGAACTCGATGTGAGTTTTCCCACTTTTATTTCTCCCCAAAAAGTTGGTTGAAGAGTTTTCTCGTATTTGTGGTCCTGCTCCAAGAGGACAGAATGAGAAATGTGCCACTGAGTCGGGGGGCTATAAAGCTCTCTTTGTGTGGTTGGCCTTCTCCCTACAACAACTTATATTCTAATCAGCGGGGGTTATTTGAATGCAAATAAAGTGTCAAGGGAAAGTGGAAGCCGACGACACGGACGTAGAGGATAGAGGAGGAACAAGAAGAAGTGTTCCACCAGTTTTGAAGACCACACTCTCGGAAAACTTGTTTCCCCTCGAGAAGGGATAGTTCTAACAAATCTTGTGCATTTGTGACCTTGCCTCTCAGACAACGTCTCCTTCGCTAAATATATTGGGCCTCAATTGGTCTTGATAGCTCGAACTATGGAACAGCTTGAGGTCCCATTCATTTTCGCTCAGTGTGGGTGGAGGAGTGATGGGCTTTCATGGGATAGACTTGTGCAGATAATTTCATCCCTTGTGGTTATTCATGAGTTCCGTTGTCTAATTTCAAGGATCTAAGAGACAGACAGAGCCAAAGACAGAGGCAAAGACAGAGAGAAGGAGAGAAAGAAAAGGGTAAACAATTGGAGAAGGGAACTGCTCTCCGCGAAGCCCAAAGCATTTTTTCGTGTCCCTTATATGAGGGAACGTTCAAGACGAGTGATTTTCTTTTGTTAGGATTTTTATGGGACCCACTTTGAGAAAGGAGCAAAAATATCTTGAAAATGCTTTCAAATACGATTCCTCTTTCTTTTCTTTTGACTTGATAGCTGGTTACTCTGAAAGAAAGATCATTCACATCATACTCGAAGATCCTGAGAGGATCCCATTGACTCGATCTGCCGCGATCATGGTGTATTGTCAACATTTTTTCCCTCCTGCTTTCTTCTTTCTTCATCTTGGTCTGAATCATACTAGACGTTCTGGAAAGCGGGTTTGGTAGCAGCTCACTTTCGAAAAACATGCCAGATTAGCTGCGGGTCAGTTGGGAGTTGTAACGTTCAATTATATGTACGAGTAGGAGTTGATGGAACAAGTCGGGAACGTCACCGGGAACTTGGGAAGATAAGGAACTGACCATTCGAGTTTCATCAGAAAGACCCTGGACGAGCCTTTGAAATGCTCAGAAATAACTTGAAACTTTCACCCACCAAAATGGGTGACGACGGCAGACCTGAGCTGGCTGGGTCTCTTTTTGTGGGAGAGTGTTTGATGTGTACGTTGCTAATACACAATGTGTTGGCCTCTTCTTCTTCTTCTTCTTCTTCTTCTTTTCGATCTCTGAAAAGGGAGCCCGTCAAAGCCACACGACGAGCCACTGGGAATGGCCGATTTGAGCTGAATAGAATCATATCAGGAAATAGTTTTCTTTCCTATCGTTCTCTCTTTCTCTTTTTCTCCTGTCCTGGCTTCCTCCTTCTCCCCCAAAATCATCCTCACTTTTCCTTTATGATGAGAAGTGACACATTTACGGGCAAGAAATCAACTCAAAGTGACTTTCCAGCCTCCCGATGAGGCCGAAGGTTACCCCGAGTGTGAAAGGAAATATGGAATGAAAAAGACAGAGAAAGAGTGTGCGGTGGGATTCTTTCTTTCCCCTTTCTCTCTTTCCATCTTTGGGCGTCGTCTTCTTCTTCGTCTTCCTCAACAATTGGAAGTGCAAAAAATACAATGGAAATGAAACGAAAGAAAACGAAGAACCAGGTTCTCCTTGTGTGCTGCTGCCACTTCTGCTTGTTCTTGCCCACTTGTTTTCTTTGTTTGAGCCAATTTTGAGGGCTTAAGAAGTCATGGACCATGAAAGGACTGATTTCTGGACCTTGGCTTGGGCACCGCCCTCGCCCAGACGTGGCACAATTTGGCTCCAAGTCTGTTTTGACTATTGGTCATTGGAGCAAAAAGTTTCTTCCTCAAAGAAAGCACAGGAATTGGAACTGAGAGGAGAGATTCTGAATCCTCATCACTTCCCAAAAAACTCATCTTCCCAGACCAAACGTGGAACAACTCAAGGTTCGCTCTCTCCTTTTGGAACAAAATTACGCTACAATGGGCTCAGTTTTCCGAAGAAAAGGCAGAATGGTTTGGATGGTTCCACCGAATCAAATGCTTCCAGAAGGGAAGCTCAAACTGTCAAGTGAAAGGCGGAACTTGGGATACGGTTTTTGAACAGTGTTAATTCCATTTTCAGCTCGGGGAGGCCAAAAGTCCCATTCCACTGATGGATCAACGCTCAGGAACCAAAGAAACTGAGTGGAACCACCCGTGCTCTCTTCAGAGGAGAGAAAAAAAAGAAAATAAGTTTTTTACACGGCGTCATGCATCATATAATGTTCGAAGATGAAAACGACTACCACCACTAGCACTATGTACTACCACGCCACCATCATCACTACTACTCGACTCTACGACCTCGACTCCTCTTCAAGGAGCTAATAAACGAGTAAAGCAGTCGTCCTGAACCAAAGAACGATCCTCACCTAGGAGAGACTACCAAAAACGCGGAGGAGGAGGAGGAAGAAGAAGAAAAAGAAAGGGAAACTTTTTCCACTTTCTTTCTTTCTTTCTCTCTCTCTCTCTCTCTCTCTCTCTCTCTGTCTCTTTCTTTCCCTCTAACCAACTTCGTCTTCGCCTTCTTCTTCCTTATCCCATTTTCTCCCCAAAATGAGCTACCCAGACTCTGGCGTAANACCAAACGTGGAACAACTCAAGGTTCGCTCTCTCCTTTTGGAACAAAATTACGCTACAATGGGCTCAGTTTTCCGAAGAAAAGGCAGAATGGTTTAGATGGTTCCACCGAATCAAATGCTTCCAGAAGGGAAGCTCAAACTGTCAAGTGAAAGGCGGAACTTGGGATACGGTTTTTGAACAGTGTTAATTCTTTCTTTCTTTCTCTCTCTCTCTCTCTCTCTCTCTCTCTGTCTGCCTCTTTCTTTCCCTCTAACCAACTTCGTCTTCGCCTTCTTCTTCCTTATCCCATTTTCTCCCCAAAATGAGCTACCCAGACTCTGGCGTAACTTTTGTGGAATATCGAAGTTTTTCAAAAAAAGCTATTGGTCGGACCCATAGAAAAAAAAATATTGCCTTGGGCCATTAAGAACATTGGGAATATACTGTACAATACGTAAAAGTAAGGAAGCTTCAGACATTCGGACACGCCCTTTGTTCATACGTGAGCAAAAACTGTCTATCATCTGTCGCTACACATTCAGAGGTGACAAATTAAATCCGAACCACGCCCCTACTCACCCAATTATACCCGGTGTTAATACTTGCAAATGCCAGAGAATGTTAGATTGCACCTCCAACCATATCGATAGTCAATTGCTTTCAGTGCTCAACCATCATTGCAGGGCTCGTCCTCAATAATGCTCCGTACGAATTCATTCCATACATCTTAAAAAAAACTAAACTGCATTCGCACTGATCAGTGCACTCATATAATAGCTGACATCCTCATACAATTTAGGCCACTTGATCTAGCCATGTTAAGATATGGGACGAAACTTGAGGTTGGCATCAACTTAAATGATTCTGTCTTCAGGAGCCCAGATTTTCAGGTTGCTTTTGAATCATCATTTGATAATAGTGCAAAATAGTCTAATCGAATAAAGTGACATTTCATGATTCAGATATGGCTGCAAATGCCAAAAAGGCATTTCAAAGATCCTTGTCAATCAACGTGGGCACCACTTATATTGCCAATCACCATCGAACTAGTTTTCTATCGATTCAAAGTGCATTTGCAAATTGTAAAACCAGAAATCTCAACAATCACCAATGAGCAGAAAGTAGTTTTTACAAGTCCCTTTGTTCAAAAATTCAACGAAAGTTCAGTACGAACGATCAAAATGTTCAAGTTTACAGTACTACAAATACGCTAAAAGCATTATAAAGCCCCCATGATTAATCAGGCACAAATCTCAAATCTCAAATTGATGGCATTCAGTCGCTCAAAGAGACCAATTGTCCTCCTCTGAACGAATCATGGAATATTCCTTCATCTTCTGTCAATTTTCATCTTCCAGTTTGACCTTACAGCATAGACTTTGACTCGAAAAACATCCTCTCAAAACAATCACGCTAACCTGGTATGGGAGTGATGCAAATGCAGGCCCTGATCATCAACCTCTGAGCTGATAAGAATGGAATCCTTTCTCAACCAAGGTCTTGATAAAAGCATATTTTGGTCACCCTAAAAATACCTTTCGTTGGGGCTTCCAAAAAAGCCCCCCCCCATCTACCAAAGATCCATAAAGTGTAGTAGCTCTATTCTCTTGAAAAGTGCATCCGTCTTTCAATTCTTTCGCCTAATTCGCCAAGGCCAGTCCAATGAAACGAGAAACCCTGTCTTGGGCGGGAACTTATTTTCCCGGAAAACGGTCACAATGCCGCTTGTTTGTTATGTTCAACGTTTCTAATGTGTCGTAATGAGACTCAAAATTATCGCTATGGTAATCTCATTATGAGCTCCCTAGAAGATAGAACTTCAAGAATTGTTCTCCATTCCCACGTGATATCGCCGTCCGCCATCTGGAAAACCAGCTCTTCTTTGTACATTTTGTACCACTACATCTGGTATGTACGTATGCATGCATTCATCCATCCACAGAGATGGTGCACAGCAACAACAGACTGGTTGAATGATTACAACCAATCGTCTCTCCAAAGGCCGCGTCAAATGTATTGATTAGCATTGTGAGTTTTGACGCCTTGATCAACGAATGCGGTGAGAATTGTAGTGGTGGGCAACCACCCCGGCCAGGACCATATCAAAATAGTACAAAGATCTGCACACCCAAGCCATCCATCCGCCCAAGGCCTGACGATTTGATGTGGTTGTTAAGAAGGGCGTTGATGAAGATCTTCTTTTCTTGTTTGAGGAGTGAGAGTGATTTCTTCTGGTTTGTTTCCAAGTCACCACGGCCGAATGGTTGATGGTTGGTTGCTGGCTGTACTGCTCCACTCAAGGCGGACTCTTTAGTTTGATGGCTTCCAATGCAAGAAATAAGAGATAGATTCCACAAGTGCAATGATGACAGGTTTTGCAAAAAAAAGTCCTCCAACACTTGGCTCGCTCATTTAGTCACTCACTCCTTAGTCAGTCCGTCAGTGAGAGAGCGAATGAGTGAGCTAGGCTTCAATATTTGTTCTTCAACCTCGGGCCAAGCGGATGTAATGGCTTTTCTTGACGATTATCTGGCCTTCTCAATTATAGGAACATTGCCGCGGAGCCTTCGAGATACATCTGAGAGCTATAATCTAGGGCGTTGTGTCGAGAGCATTACCATTTAGGTCAGCCAACGGACGATGAGCTTTGGAAATGGAGGCGATTATCCTGCTTTTTTGTGCTGGGCCGTACTTCATACATACTACGCACACCAAACTGTACTGGCTACGTACAAGTTTATGAACATATGTATGTACTACTCTATACGACGTTCCGCTGTCGAGTTCTGAGCTTGTGCTCCTCACCGTCCAAGCAAGATTTGCCCATGCAATTTATTCCACATTAGCCTAGCCGCCGAGATGACAACTCAGATACCTGGGTGATGATTTCAAAGCCTCTTATCCACCAATTCCAAGTCTTCAATCGTGGGTTCTGACTCTTTCTCTCTCTCGCTCATCTTGCACATCAAAGGGAAATGGATGGCGAGTCCATCCGATAAGCCAACCGCAAATCTTGGACGAGGTAGTTTGGTCTGATTACGAGACCCAATTAGACACCGAAATGGAAGTCCGAAATCCATGCGAGCACAGGAGCCACTATGTCTAACTATGACTAACTGGATAAGTGAAGGGTTCAAGGCAATGGATCTAAATATGATTTGGCTGTAAGCTAATCATATAACGAGGCGTTGCATCAATAGCCAATCCATATCGTCGCGGATTTATAGCCTGTTATTGGGATTCTACGGTTCGGATGAAATTCACCATGCATCATCCATCCTGTCGAATTAGGGGGGATTGGAGGGGGCTTCCCTAAAACATACGTACACTAGCGTTGATTCGGTCTCTTTACCGCAGTGCTACGGCAGTGGCTGAAGAAGTGCATTTATTGATTTGTCGCTTCTCAAATGGTGAGACAATCAGTTTCCCAGCACTTTTTGAATCCAGCCAAGGAGGTGCAGTGGGTTTCGCTTTTCTTTTTGGTACTCCCTCCGAGATGGATGCTGTTCTGAATCCCGCTCGGGTCGAAGATTGAAATGGACCGACAACACTCAATTCGATGGGGATGGACATTGACCAGTTTTATGTGAGGTGATGACCATTCTCAGTGGGCTACTGGCCCGAATTCCGTTAAAACTGGTCACATTTAATTGGATGTGGCTTTATTCCCTTCACCACGGGAGAACAACTGTGTGGTGTGGATGTTCAAGTAATAGTTGTAGTGGTAGTGGTAGTAGAAGTAGTAGTATTAACAGTGGTCCATTTCGTCGTTATCGTCGTTCCTTCGTTCGTATTGCAAAGGCAGAGAAGTCAGTCACTGGTGCCTTCTCTTTTGGCCAGTCGATGTACCTATTGTACTACGAAGTGTATGTACTACGTATGTACGTATATGTACGTACACTGTCTATGGATGAGGAGACTGTGTGGCTTGTTGGGTAATACCTTCCTTCACATGGGTCGTCTTGTAGCTGCTCTTCGTTCGTGGACGAAAAAGGGTTAACACGAAAAGAGTTGGTGAAGATATAATCGCATTACACACCAAGTCCAAAACTGTGTGCTCGTATGTTTTCGGGCCAGTCGTGAGTGCTGACTGAATAAGCAAGGATTCCCATTTGGCTCACCGCGATTGAGTGATATTCCGAGAGTTCCTGGCCGACATTTGTTCTCACATTAAATTGTCAAAAGAGAGTTTTGGCTTCAATCCAAGTACTTTACACGGACTCAACCGTGCTAGTCATACCCAAAGTACATTGGTTTTGGCTTCAATCCAAGTACTTTACACGGACTCAACCGTGCTAGTCATACCCAAAGTACATTGGCAAATCTTTTTATTTCCTACCCCGTTTATGGCACATACATATTCAGCCACTGACGTTTATGCCTCTATAATGCATAGCCAAATGAACGTAAAACCCAAGCTATCCATCCCCCCAAACTCAGGTGATGTAGCAAGCAAGAGAAGGTGGAGAAAAAATGATCATTTTCTCACTTTCGGGACACGTGCAGCTTTGAATTTAAATGCGATTTTGGACTAACATCTGTTATTATTGCATTTCAGGGCTTATCATAAACGAAATTGGTATTCAGAGCCAAACACAATTGATTGCATTCCCTCGAGAGAAAACAAAGCTTCTTTCCAAATTGATCGAAAACCAGGAAGGAAAGAGAGAACGAATAAAAAAAAACCTCTGGAATCAAATATACAGTAAGGGTTAAATCCACTCAAGCATGCACATTTTGGGATCCTTTCAAACACTAAGGAAAAAAGTTGAACTAATCTGCACATTCAGTTTCCTTCATTGGACCACTTTAGGTCCTTGTGAAATATTTACAACACACAAAACATAGGGGTGCGGCAATATTTAATAGCAACCTTCAACACACGTTGTTGCCGAATTTGTTTTCGATCAGTGTTCCAATGTGTTCCATTTTCAATCAAATATTGGAGCCCTCGGCATTTTATTCTTTGCGATCGACACATTTGCTCAGAGGGGATTATGGGACTTAAATCAGCCAAAAAGGGTTGCAAGACGAGGGATTTCGCCAAAGTACACACGCACACACACGTACATACTGTACATACATGTACATACTCTACTCGTACTTTGGCGAGGATGGATGTTGGATGCACACTTCTTGCGCCAAGACAGCATAAACCGAGGAAGGATGAAGTACGTTAGCAAGGGTGGTTGTTTAAGGCGCGGGAATGAGGGTCGACTGAAGGGGGTGGGTTCTAAAGTTTTGGGATCGCAATATTTGGAACCCTTGAGCATTGAACCATTGTTTGTTTCTGTCAATTGGAAATGGTCCCCTGGCAAGTTCATGCTTGAACGACCGATTCCGTTTCATGTGTGAAATCTAGTCTGCCTACCTTCCTCAATGGACTTGAGAGGATGGTTTTGCTCCTTGAGCCCGAACCATTTTGTTTTCAATGTCCTCTGATGAATGATAAACACAAAGCGAAAGGAAGAATTCAGAAACTTTTCCCATCAATAAACATTCGCCCAATTCCCTAAATTGACCGTTACACCTGATGGGTGAGCAACTCAAGGTTAGGTTTTGCCCTCCTCTCATATCCCTCTGAAAACAAAAAAAAGAACTCCAAATAGCCAATTTGAACGCGATACGATAGATCACGATTGATCATTGTTGTATTACGTCCGTTTTTTACATGTCTCTTTCCAAAGGTCAGGTTACTGTATTAACACCATTGCACTCCATTGTTTTTCAACCGGAATTGCTTTGATTAGTTGCAAACTAACAAGTTGACTCAATAGATGGCTCCATTTTAGTCTTTTAAAATTTCACAGTGTATCGCAGAAAAAAGAGTCCGAAGCCATTAGCTAGACATTCGGAATTCTATCTACCTAAGATATGTATTCAGCTTAATGGATTGTATCCAAGCAGGAGATCTCTTCAGATTTACTTGATATTGCATATTAGGCAAGAAATCAAGACACATGTTACAAGTGTTCTTATTTCGGCTAAGAAAATTTCCATTAGCTTTCTAAAAGTAGCCTATAACTGGCATGTGGAGCCATTTTCTAGGTCAAATATCTTTTCTCAGGAACATATGGGACGCAATAGCAGGCAAATAAGATCGTTAGTATTTCGTTACAACGCAATTGACCGCAATCAATTTTTAGTACTCGTACAATAGTAGTGTTGGACAACATATCAAGGGTTCGTTAGCCATAACCACCAAAGCTTGTGGTTAGTCAAAATAATAAACTTCTGCTAATTCAAAAGGGTATTTTCACCGAAACAGGCCAATCCTTCATCCATGAACACACGGTTATGTAATCATGTACGGATAGTACTCGCAAGTAGAGTGTGTGGACCGATGTGTACTTTAAATACGCGTTCTTTTTTTCAATTTTTCTTATTCTATTAGGCCAGCCCAAGCACAAAAATGCCAGGATGAATGTGTTGTGTGAGTGTGAGGTAAATGACCGTTTTGTTGAAACATATTGAATGAAAGCTGGGAAAACGAAGAGGAGCAATTAAGTCTTTTGACATTTTCACTGCCCTCTTTCAGCATGAAAGACAAAAGACGCCACGTTTCAACACCCAATCGGCCAAAGACGTACCCTTGAGTGAATAATAAGAAAGCAAACAACATATGTATGTAGTAGGATAAGGGCTAGCTAGCTAGTCAATGAAGAAGAGGTGCTCATTCATACGCCCACATCTCGGAGCTTGGAAACATAATACGACCTTTTAATTAATGATGTCTCAAAAATGACCGCACACAATGCCAAAAGAGCAATGAAGAAGGGTGTACGAGAACACATGTCCGGGTATTGTTGCGATACTTGAACCCATTATTAGTCCGATTATTATACAAAGAGCTCTAGGCCAGGACAAACGGCTCTTCTGTAGAGGCAGTTGATATCGGGTGTCGAGCTTGTAACAGGTGAGAACGAACTTGAGAGTGGTTCCATTCGATTGGGAGGATGTTCCATCAAGTTCCTTTGAGTAATGGCTCAGGTCTAAGATGATGGATCTTGAGCTGACACACAACACTAATACCTTTTGGAAGGCGGTTTCTCACTCGTTTTCATTGTTATGGTTTGTCAAAACTTTCCTTGCCTTCATCCGCCTTCATATCAGTTCGCACGTGGTACTGGGCACGTGGGTACGAGTACATAGTAAGTAAGAGACTACACTACCGTACGTACGTTGAACCCGAGTGAGGCTCGCTTACAGCCTCTCCCCGTCTCATTCTGGCTCTGATCCTCCGTAAATTCCTAAGGTGCCAAGAATGGTTGGAGCCAGAAGTGGACCAGGCAATATTCCGGGGGGAGACGGGAAGGCACGGTTAAAGAGACGAAAGAGAAGGGAGAAGGGAGAAGGGACGAAATGATCCATCTTTTCTGCCATCCACAGTCTTGTTCCACCTTTAGGCCTTCAANAGCCTTGATTGTGTTTCTACATGATTGCATCTGCCCAGGGAAAGAGGACCTTAGACAAGGCACGGTTAAAGAGACGAAAGAGAAGGGAGAAGGGACGAAATGATCCATCTTTTCTGCCATCCACAGTCTTGTTCCACCTTTAGGCCTTCAAATGACGTTCAGCTTGATCCTGGGGATGTGCGTCTAGTCACTGGCCTGTTCCTGAACAATCCTCGGTTACCACTACTAACTGCAGCCCTGGAAAATGATAATAACAATATACTGAATAGCCCGCAGAGCTTTGGAGGAGCACGCTCTGTTAACCTCAAACTAGGTCAGTCAGAGCTGGCAAGACGCAGTAGAGAAAGGCGTTGCCGTTTGTTCCACTTTTCGGAACCAGACGGAGGATTTCACCCAAGGCATGATAATCAGGCCTACTAAAGTGAAGGACCGGCTAGAACGAATGAGACACTCAACGGATGATATTAAATTTCAGACACCAGTAGTTTCTACATACATACATAGTACGTAACTGACGCTCAGACGGGAACATAAATATTTGTGCCAGGTTCAATGCAGACCTTATCAAGTTCCAGCATCTCAAGCACTGTGGATTGGATGGCTGAAAATGACGATGGCAATATTGTCTCACTCCAAATGCATTCGTCACTTGACATTCAAAATTTGATTCAGATCCAATCTTCGAGCGAAAGCCATCTGTACAAGCTGATTTGACAAATGCGTTCTGGACCCCTCTTCAGGGAAGGGCTTCAAAAGCAACATTGTACCTATGCTATAGGAGTTGATGACACCTTCCGGTGCTTATAAGTCATAAGGTCGTCTACACGTCAAGTAGCAGCCTATTTGCCAGAATTCCCAAGAATCAAGTGACTCAAAGGTGACGAATGCATTTATGGCTTTAGCAAAAGGGAAAACGATCCCTCGTTTCGTTCCCGTTGCTTCAGAATTCGTAGCTTTGGAACAAACACCTCGGAACAACACACGTGGATGGAGACATCTGTCTGGGTCCAAATCTCCAGGATTACGGCTCTATTGCTTGTTTCAAAGAGGAATAACACAATAACGTCAAGACAGATTATGAAGGCTATTTTTCCCTTTTGTTCATATATACAATAGGACCTCAGGAAACAGAAACTTTTTTGCTGCCATCCATTGTAGAATCTGTTTTTTAATAAAGGGGGTTGTTTACTTTGCCAGCGAACGCTTTCTGAGAGGAGGAATTCTTCGTCTGGAAATTACCGACTCTTGAAGTACGTTTTCAAGCACATTTGAGCAAAGAGCATTTAAAGAGTCAGGGGAGGAGATATAAGTCAGTGAGACTTTACATAGAATTTCTTTTTGCCTCTAACGAGTGGCTTTTTCCATCAAGGTTGCTTTGTAATATTAACACATTGACTTTGAAGATAGTAACCAAATACCACGTGTTCCCGCTTTCGAAAACGAGCACCAAGTCTCACCCAAAGGTTGGTACAAGACGAGTAGAAAGCTCTTTGACTGAATACGAACCTACTACTAGTACGTGTACTATCACTTCTCCCATAAAGTCTGATGGGGATAGGAGAATGAGAAGAAGAAGACGATGAAGGGAAGGAGGATCGACGAACGACGGACGCATTTTGGCAGACAGGCCGATTTCGCTCTTGGTCGGGTTTCAGACGGCCTTCTTCTGATCGGGGAGACAGACAGAAAATATAAGATTCAAGGCGTGATCTGGCTCAATCCTTCGCACGACGAATGTCTGGGACACATTGATCATATGACAAAAGTCAATTGGAACACGAGGCATGGATTGGCCTTTTTCATTTGTTCGAGGGAACAATTTGGACTTGGAGAACGACGGCGAACGCTCACTGATGATGTTTTGACAGACGTCAAGATGTTATTTTGTGGACAAGACATCTCTTACCCCCTTCGTCGCGATTGGCATCCCTGAAGAGCATGGGTCACGGAAACGATGGTCAATTAGACGAATTGAATTGTATGTTCTTACGCGGATCAGCAATTTTTTTTCAGACCCGTTTTTTCGTACTACTTGATGGAGTGGGCGAAACAGCCTGGATTCCTCATCTTTAGGGCCAAGTCTGGAGCAATATTTTGATAACATTGTTCCGTTCCAGCCAGCCTTCAAAATAGAAAGGGCACTAACCTGTGGTTGTGGATGCTGACGAGAAATATTCAAGGACCTCGTGTTCAATATCAACGAAAAAACAGGAAGGGACCCCGCCGTCCGTCTTAAAACCCAGGACTGGGGGCCACCGACCACTTTTTGCTGCCTTTCCTATGTTCATATACACACACATTGAAGTTGGGCTGGGTGGTGACGAGTAAGGTGTTGATATGAAAGAATGCCCATTGATGGATTGCATTGTGTACGACGAGCTGTTTGCCTTTCTGACTAGACGGATGAACAATCGGCTTAGTCAAAAAATGTTGTTCCACACTCCATGTCGAGGTTTATTGTGCACCACTTGGGAACACTGCTCAAGACATGTGCGAGCCAGCCAGCCAGCCAGCTCAAAAAAAAGATAGTCAGACATCTTGGTGCGTTTTGAAATAAGCCTTTCCAATCCCTCAAAATGGTCTGACATGTGGAAAACGAGGTCATCATCAGCCTTGAGGGCCTTTTTTGTCCAGCCAAAGTAGTGGGTGGTGGTGTTACTTAACCAGACACACCATCGGTTCATTGTATAAAGTGTGCCATGATGGATACCTGAATGGATCCTACGGACTCATTGGCCGAAAGAGAGGGTTCCATACTTGTTGGGGAACTTTTTTTTTACCAAAACCAAACAGTAACCGACCACTTGAGAGCTGGGCTCTTTTTCATTTACAAACACAAACTTGGAGCTGGTTTTGTTGGCCTGGAATGAATATCAGATTCTGAGGAGTGGATCTAGGTCAGACAAGTAAATGGTTTTCCGATATGGTTCAAGAGCTTATTTGTTCCACGAGTGTCAAGAAACGATCTAGAAAGATACATATGGAATATTGGAACACAGTGAGCCCGGCTCTCATGGTCATTGGGCGGGGGCAATCACCCTTCAGGATTGTCCTCATTGATGATTGGGTTGACTAATGAGTGAACATTTATTGGTTTACTTTTGTTACTTCTCTAGAAATCATCAGAAACCCTTATAGGCCAAACTACGCATTGACAATTGGGCGAAGACAGCAAAATGACAATTTCTTCATTACTTCAAGAACTCGCTTTATTTTCATTTTTTAGGGTCCTCCCTCTAGCAAATCTGCAATGTCATTAGTTGTCTTATAATTGCATTTAATTTATTGCCCAGCATTGCATAGGGTCAATGCCATTTAGCAGAATGCCATTGCTCTTTCACACAAGTTCTATTTCAATGGCCAACGAGCATCGAATATTTTTCTTTTATTTCCAGTTTGGCGTTTGCTTTTTTCACTCACTTGCTGCACTTTGCATTTCATTTCTGAGAACCCTTTTACGTACCCACCCTGGATAAATTCTCAGTAACTTCAACATTCACGCCACCAAAAGATATACTTCATAGCTTCCTCTTCGTCATTAAAGACTTAGCAATCCTATTTCCGAAAAAAGCCAGAAGTTTTCAGTTCAAAACAGCAATCGGGATTATTTGACGGCGTCAATAAATCATTACAACGCTGATGTTCATTTTCTAATTCAATACCAAAAGCTCAAGGGAAAAAGAGGTTCTTCACAAAATTTGCAAAGTTCCGACCTTGGGTTTTCATCGCGCTCTAGTCAACCAGGGTGAATGTTTACCCCGTCGTAATGAATACAATGAAAGTTTGACCGTCTGGGCCATTTGGGTATTTGGATATAATGCTCATTTGCAATACCCGCAAACTGTTGATCTATCATAAATTGAAGACACATAATCTATGAGGCTATTTATTGAAGGCACAAAAGCAGACTGTCGAGGTCGGCTCGTCGCTGCTGACTGAAAATACAATGGTGGAGTGTTTCGGAAGTGAAAATGGGATTACTCGCCGAGATGGAATCAGTCGTAGAGCTCATCTAAGACGCAATATTTCGCTTCTGTTCATCCAAGACCAGGAATACTTATGGCTAGACACTTATTTACCCGACAATGGAGGTCAGCAACTTCGCTCGAGGTTCGTGCAAGTTTAGCCTCGATATTCATTACTCTCTGCGAGGTTTTGTGGCTCATGAAGATGATCTCTTTAGTTATGAGGGAGAGCTCAAAGCACCCAGCTCTCTTTCTACCTTCACTTTGCGAAAATGGGCTCCCTTCATTTCCCCTTTAAGGCAATCAGATCTCCATCAATGGGCTTTATAGACTGGAAAACATTCAAGTTGCAAACATATGTCCGGCTATAAAATACCAATTACTCCGACAATTTCCAAATGGACCCATGTAGGGTAGGTGGGATCAGTGGCAAGGGTCGGATGATGAGTTTACGGGTTCACGAACAATCCCGAAAATGAAAGATCCACGGAAAGATCATGGAGCGTTTCCCTGAGCCCAAATGTTCACAGTACACACATAGTAGTAGACCTCGTTGGTCTATAAACCTTAAGGTAATACGAGTCGACTAAGGGCCGAAAATAACCTTCTTGTTGGCTTGCCTTGGATCCTCTTTTCTTTTCTTTTCTTTCCTTTCTCCTTCTGCTTTCCTTGTGTCCAACTAACTGTCCATTGAGCTAAGGCCGGATTCTCGATTCTCCATCCTCCCTCGCCTCATCTCATCTCAGGGGTCTTCTATTCAATGGACAATTTCCACGGGCCAATTGCCTTTTTCAGAATTCCAGGACCGGAATGCTCGGAAGTAACATTTCCTATGCATTGGTTCCGCCCAGAAACGTAAAGATTCTTCTCGTTCGCTCTCCTGAATAGCACTCTCATACATGGAAGTACCGCTCTAATACGTACCGTCGTAGTTCAAGAGCCTGGTAGTGAGTTGATTCCCTAGGTTGTTTAAAGGGCCACTGAGCGATGAATCCTTGAAATCGCTCTCCAGCCCTGGAGGATCCCGTTCCTGGTGCTGCTACAGTTGCTGCTCTTGCCATGACTCCTATTGCTGCTGTAGGGCTCTCCTTGAAGACTCGATCCTGATGAGGGAACTCTTTGGTGGGTCCTTCTAAAGTACTCGGCTCCCTCGACGACCCAACTGGGCACCGCGATGTGTCCCTAATGTCAGGAAGAAGGCAAGAAGGAGGCAGAGCCCCGTTTTATGTGCGTTCATGTTCTCTACTTTTCCTTCAGTTTTCCTCTATTACGTAGAAGGTTGGGATGCCCCAGAAGCTGGATGGACCGACTTGATTCACCTAAAAGGGACCCTCGTTGGCCTACTTACCCGGGGGCCAAGGCTCTAATTAACGGAGGACGAATGTCCCCTTTCAAACATGCCCTCGTTTCCTGATTCACTGAATCGTATTTCCACCTCCGCCCACCACGGCTTCTGCTCTTGAGTTGTTCAATGGTGAAAATGTTCCACATGGCCTTGATTGGGAGAGCTACTTCAAGGTCATCACGTTAAGTGTTTCTTGGAAATATTGGTATACCATATTATTTGAAGTTTTTCTTCTTCTCGATATTCGACTCTTGATTAATGAATGACCCATGTTTGCTATCATAGCATGATCAAAAACTGGAACCAATGTCGTGAGAGTGGCTTTCAAGCTCTATGTAATCAAAAAGACACCGAACAGCACTCGTTCGTAGACCAAGTGAACACTGAAAAATGAATTGTAGTTCCTCCAAACCTATTTATTGCCTTGTTCTGGATCGAATATCTTTTGAAAGAATCTAAAATAAGTCAATCATTTAATTCAAACCCATGGACGAACAAAATATCATTACTAATCAGCCAATCCAAATTTTGACCAGTCATCACGACTTCTTGAACCCAATGTCAACCAACGTTAGCAATAACCGGTCGTTTCAAGTCCCCTTCACTCAACAGACAATCGACCATGATTCCATATTGCCAAAGCCCTCCTAACATTCTCACACGAGAATCATGCCCTAAGTGGATTTGGACCAAGAGCCTGTTGGGTTTATGTCCTATCTGCATGGACCACAAATCCGAATCTGTCCTCGGGAATCCACCCTTCTTCCTTACTCCTCGTCTTTGTCCGTCTGAAAAAAAACTAAGGATTTAATCCCCCTCCTCCTCAAATCCTTCACTTTCTCTCTCTCTCTCTCTCTTTCTAGCTCTAGCTCTAGCTCTCTTATAGCCAGCTAAGCTTCTCAAGAAGGAGTCCGCCCGACACTGGTGAGTTTTTGCCTCGTCTTAAACCCTAAGTCGAAACCATGGAGGTTTAGAACCCGAGGGAAAATATGGGTAGTGGTGAGCTGTTGATATCCCTTTTCTCTTCAAGCTTTTAAGCAAGTGCTGTCCTGTCACTAGTCCAGGGTTCCCACTTGCCTACCCACCACCCCCAGACACTATCCTCAATTAGAAAAATGGGAGCTTGTGTATTCGATCCTGAACTACAGTAGAACCAGGGAACTTAGGGGCTAACAAAAGGAAGGATGTGTGTAGAAGTGAGTGTGGGTCCGACCACACCCACACACATATCCGTCACAGGAGCAAAAAATGAACCGACGTGAAATCCCTTTTTTGGTTCCATTCTGCTAACTAGACACCATCGAACAATTTAGTTCCGAGTCTTGGTTTTACTGCTCAGGCTCGCTTGCAGCCATGAGTGAACCAAAAATCCTTCTTTTACTCGTCCATTATCGCTCAAGACAGATGGGGAGTCGGTCGGACGCGTCGGAGGATCGCATTGGTGTGGAACCAACGCTTTGCTAGCACTGACTCCAGTCTTCACCAAGTTCAAAAAAAACTCAACATTGGGTTGGCTGATGCCCTGTTTCATGTATGGTCGGTCCAATTTGGATGGTATTCTCTGACAAAGTCGATGATTTCAATCAATGGCGGCTCGAAGTGCGTCCGTTTTTCGTCAGATTGCATAAACTGTGCTCGTTCAGGAGATTTCGTCATTGAGGGCTGTGTTCAAGTCACAATTGGGAGCCGAGTTTGCGCGGCACAATTTGAAGAGCGAGCGATTGCACGCATTGAGCGCATAATAAACATAAGAAGCCTCCTCGTACATGTCAACGAATATGATGGATCTGTACGAAACGAGGCTTATGGCATTTCAGCTTGGGATACAAATTTAAAAAAAAAAAAAACCTCGGAAGTCGGTAGTTAGGCATTTTTTTTGATAATGATTTCAAAGACAATACTCTGGACGTGATAGGCGTTGTTCCTTGGGACAACCAACGCTTGCAATCAATTTCGACTCCGACTTACTGTGAATACAGCATGCACTTTAACAACCCAGGAGAGCGTGGCTTCATTTTCATTTTGATGTTCTAGATTGATAGATTAGATACATATTTGTGCATTGTAATTGATTCCAATTTCTGTTCAAAAAGCCGCAATGCCTTTAAAGCTTCTAGAGTCATTCCGAAAAAAAAATGCTGGCCGACAACAACAAGAACAACAACCGAGGTCTTCTGGTGAGAACTTTTTTCAGTCTCGGAAGTTTTGGCATGACACTTTTTCTCATGATTTTTTTAAAGCCAGATAATTGAATGACCAATTCTTAATCAAGACTCGCACAACGACCATTGAATGGTTTATGGATTGTACTGCAAGAGGTGTAAATGAAGTCTTTCCTCATTTTGATGTTTCGTCATATTTTTTCGAGACACATAGGTTTCCAGGGCATTGAAATGACATTTGGAAGCTAAAAAACAAGTTGAGAAGCGAGCCCATTAAACTACACTTCGACACACCTGCACCATATTTTTGTCTGAAGATTGATTGAGATTTAAGCATTCGCACATCCATCCACAACACAAAACCAAACCATCGACGCCGACGTCAAGTTCTCGGAAATGGAACCACAATATACATAGAAGAGGCAAGCAAACCAAAGCAAAGCTTTTTCATTGGCTTTACATACATCTAGGATATTCCCGCATGTTTCGAATTGGCGGATGAATGCATTTCGTTCGATATCTTTGGCAACCACCGACCCCCGACAATTTCACGATTTCGTTCATTAGTGAGTGGAAAGAAATGTCATTGGTCTAAGGAACCAATGACTCAGAGCCATCCTCGGTAAACACTCTGAACAAATAAACGTGTCAGGCGTCCGCTGAATAGCTTTGGTTCTAATCAGGTTTGCCGTCTTAATTGACCTGCTCGAATGGCAGTTCACTCTCGCTCCAATGTGCATGTAGTACTCGTACATGTGCTATTTCGTGGATGGCCAAATCCAATGCATCGATCAATCTGGGGATCGATCTCCGACCGATCAAATCTTCGAGATCAAAATGTTTTGAATGGGACTGTTACCGGACGGCCATCCCTTTTAGGTTAGCAAAAGACTTGATACTTAAATTGGGTAGGAAGACACACACAAACACACACACACACACACATGCAATGAAGGTGCCAAAAAGCGGGAGATACTGGACTGCAACGACGACGACGTGTTCTACGCAATCATCCGATTGCTCTCCTCATCATTCCTTCACCACATGCATAGAGGATTGATCCTATGTGAGTGAGTGAGTGTTCATACACTAGTACTGCCAGCTAGTACTGCTGTAGAGTACGATGGAAGGCGTTGAATATGCAGTTCACTCGGCGAGTTGTCGACTTGTCGGTATCTCCAAGGCACTCTTTATGTTTGTGAGCTGTCAACACAATGATAAAAGCAAACATCATCTTTCGCGGCGTAACAAGAAGAAACGAAGACATTAATGGCATGACAAAGAATGAATATTCAAGTGTAAAGAAAAAGAGAAGAGGCCCCCTTCCAATATCAAACACACATGCACACACACACACAGCAACTCTCATGAGGCCAAGAGCACCACAGGATTCTCCCTCAGCCATTCAGTACCACGACCCATTAACAAACAAGGAGTTCATTCACAGAGAAAACTAGAGTGGTCCTCTCAGGGGGTGAGGTACGAGACAATTTCCGCCCCTTGCAGATAGCTCAATAGTGTACACATACTAAATGCGGCATTACGGACAGTGTGTGTGCGTATGTACAATGGTACATAATATTCCAGTAGATGCGTTCCAACCGCAATGTGGATATTCTAAATCGCTCTGTGGTTAGATAAGGCGGGAATCTCGAGAGTTGGACACGAAAATGCTTGCGAGCTTGGCTCCAAAAATGTTCGTTCGTCTTTTCCCCAAGTAAGAAAAAGCGCCCTGAAAATGACTAAGAAATGAGATCCACCCAGAGCCCATCATTGTACGAGTACGTGTGTGTGTGTACGTACGTGCGAAGTACAGTGAACTGTTGGATGTTGTGGTGGTGGGTATGTAGTACATGGATTTGCATGCATGGGTGTGGCGGGCCTTTTAAACTTTGCTTATTCATGTAAAAATCCTCCTATTGTGAGCGACAGTGAACACCCGAATCCACAATAGGCCCATTACATTATGGCAGAGCGGAGAATAAACAGACAGCAATGAGCAAAGGAGCAACAAAAACAACAACAACAACAGCAACAACAAAAACTCATTGTGAATGGATGGCAAAAGCTGCAAATTCCCATTAATGTCAGAAAATGTGAACTATCAATGGCCTAAAAGGTACATTCCGCCGGATAATCGGCATCAGACAGAGACATGGACCAGCCGACTTACAGGATGCACCACACAACCTCATATACTACAGTAGGCCTGTGAGCTGTGTTCTCTAATATTCTCTAGTCGTTCCTGTAAACGTGCTGTGTGTACGTAGAGTATGTAGAATTCGTTGAACCACGTCGTGGTTGGCGTTCCCTCGTCCCTTCCCTTCCTTCTTTCTTTGAAATTGTGGATCGTTTTCTGATGCTTTTAGTCCGACGTGGGTCCCTCACGAGGTCCCCGATAGGGAAAAAGCTCTTTGACAGTCTGGAAATGTCTCCAAGCTGAAGTGGAACATTTTTTGGGAACGAGGCTTTCATTTCAATTTTACGATTCAATGGGTATCGAATACAGGCGCCCGCCTGTCTCACAAAACGTGGAAGGCTTTCAGCTTTCGTTAGCTCTTTCTTTTACCCTTATCCTACGACTGGGATGAAGAGCCCAGAGCGAAACACGCCCATTTCCAGACAGGACAAAAAAGAGCATTTCTTGTTATCGCGACTGTCCACAGTGTGACACTTCAATGCGATCTTCGATTGAAAAGACATCGCATTTCAGGGATTCCCACGTCCAATTCCAAGCTTCCCTTTGGGAGGCTAGAATGGTCTCTGCATTGAAAAACAACAAGGGATCGAATTGGCCCAAGGAGGTTTTTCCAACTGAGCATACTAGCAAAGCAATACTAATACTGTAACATCCACATCAACAACAACCACAATTGTATGTAATGGTAATGGCAATAATTTCAAGCGTTTCGGTTTGCCCAACCGTAACGTAAAGTAGTCGTCTGTCCTTCAAGTACTGCAAATTGTACCAATAAGGAGCAGTCCAAGCGAGCGAGAAGGACGCTCATTCAACGAGGATCCAACGAAAACGCACCGATTGACCCCTCGATCCCCAAGTGGACCAGATTCGACCCAGACTACGATTGGTGCCGATACGATCCTCCTGAGCCACATTCTGTTGAGCTGTAACCGCTATTTACGAGCCAGTCATAATTATTTGTGTTACGTTTTTATTAGGCCCGCTGAATTATTTTCATGACTTTTTGTCCGCACGAATAGCCTTGAAAGTTATTCCCAACCGTTACGTAAGCGACCAAAGAACGTACGTACAAACTCAACATACAGCAAAGCAGCAACAGCAGCAACAACAACGGCAAGTATCTCGACCATGCCAAGCGTCTATTGCATCAGCGAGGTGGTTGCTAGTAGTTGGTTGGGGCCTGGTTGATGTCTTGTTGTTATTGTTGTAAGTCAATGATTGTATCCTGGTGCCTTCATTCTCACACTCGATCACGGCGACTGGATCTTGAAAATATCAACACAACCTAGAATACGCTCTACGTATACACGTATATGCACGTTATGTGATATGCTCATTTCCTCCCCAATGTCTTCTGAAGATATGACACAAGTCAATGGGAGGCTCTGGCCACCAAAATATCTCCCACAACGAGGGGAGATATTCCACGATCATAATGAGCCTCATCTCGCGATCTGGAATTGCTTTGCGCACTGAACTGGCCCACAGGGTGTGCCTCCATGCCATTAAGCGTACTTCAATGGGGTCGTTGGTTTGACGAATCGAGCCCATTTCAAAGGCTGCAACGTGGACAAGCCAGACGAGGAGGTCGAGTGAACTGGAATCATCTTCAAGGAACGTTCGGGACCTGATTTTCGGCCACCCTGTTGGTTGTGTCTTGGATGACATGAGTCGGGCATCAACGAAACAATGATGACGACGACGACGACTGTCCTTGGACAGCCTCGAGTGCAAGAGGTCTTGCAAATAAAAAAAACGCGAAGGCGGCCATCCAAGCAAAAGTATTTAGACTCCAAGGTATGTTTTGTTGGGAGGCAAAATGTGCTGTCCCTGGTGTTTTTGCTGTCATATCCAGTCATCTTTCATGCGGACGACTTGCATGCTAAAAGACAATCAATGTGACTTCTGGACCGATTTGCCTCTCCTCTCCAAGTGCCAAGGAATAAGGGAAATAATGAACGTCTTTTTGTGACTTTACTAATATCTAACATGGGGCATGGTAGTGTATTCTTAGATGATTGTACCTGATTGACCTGTAGTGGAGCACCTCAGCCAACGAGGAACAACACACTCAAATGGCTCGAGTCAGATGCTCGTGGTCCATGTTCCACTCATTGGTTTGGAAGATGAGACGTTTTGTCTCTTGGCCGATGGATGATGATGCTCTTTGGCTCTCTCTGCCTCCTCTGTCGTTCTTGGATTGGTGGAGTCCTGAATCCAACCCGACGAAGGACCCTCTTGGGTTCGCTGCCTCGCCAGCTTGGTCCATTCAATTCTCTTGTCGCAACGTGGACTCCCTAGAGTTCTCGGGGATTGGTTTGAAATCCATTTTAAGAGGGTTTTGCCGGCTCGAAATCCCTAGGTATTTATTTGGCAACTCAATCCAGTTCATTGGACAAATTCCATGTCCAAAATCAATGGACTTGAACTTTTATTGCTCAGGGATTCCAGCTCGAGATTTGTCTGCCGTTAGATCTCTTTTAGATTTGTTCCATACCAACCGTCTACCGTCTACCTAGAACTAGTGTTAGTCCTACCATAACTACTACTACTGCTACTACTACTACTATTACCACCACCACCACCACTTCTACCTCTACGTAGTCCTACCAGTAGTGCCCTTACTTAAAAAGAGTGAATAAGCAATCTCAAAGGAACAAGATCATCCCAACTACGAGTCCGTACCACGGAACGTACGTACTAGTGCTTGTGTCGGGCAGGGACCGAACTCCCGGTCATTGGGATATTTTGCAAAGACATTTGACAAGGCGGTTCCCATTCCGTCTCTAAGGGAAGACGGGCAGGCTACTCTGTAGGATGCCACCATCATGATATTACTCGAATGGAATCAGGCTGCAAAGGTTGACAATTTTTCGGATGAACGGCTCTTGGAATCGGATTGTGAAAAAGGACGACGACGACGACGACGACAAAGACAACGACAACGAAGACTTGAAAGGGGGAAAAATCCCTTTAGTATTTTTGCATCAGGCTTGACGCCGTAATATCCTTCCTGTCCATTGTCTTCTCGGAATCCTGCACACTTTTTGCCATCCAGCTTTTAATGTCGAGTGTGACAATCGAATGGGTTTCCAGAAAAGCTTTTTGGCTCTTCATTGGAGAATATCCAAGTGATAATTCACATCACGACGGATTACGAAAACGAGCCACATAGTAAACGTGAATATAGCAGTAGAAGTAGTAGTACATGCATAGGTGGAGGGATACAGAGACATAGAAAAGACAAAAGAGAGACATCTACTTCAAATGAGGATGACAAAGAGGAGATTGAATTTAGAAACCGAGGATTTCATGCCTTGATTGAATTCATCTGGCACGTAGTACAATCAGAACAGAGCACATCAAACACACTCACCTCGCGGACTGGCAACATATTTACCTTTTGTTCGCAATTGGAGTGAAACAAAACAAAGAGATAGCAATTTTAAGTTTTGATACACCTTGAACCACCACCACCATCCAACGTTACTGCTACACACACCTCTACCACCTCTCTTCCAAAGCAATGTTGCGCCCCACCCAATTCAATTTCCGAAATCCGAGACAACCTCATTGAGCAGCACTTCCACTTCCAGCTCAACACTGGACGAATCATCATGATCAACAACATCGAATAAACAACACGCTTGTCTCCCCATTTTCCTCATACCACGGGGATCACAGCTGGCCAACGCCAACCAACTAGCCAACCAGCCAGCCAGCCAGCCAGCCAGCCAACCTTCCTATCCTACCAAACGTACGTACATACTGTACGTCCAAATCGAGAGAGGCCCTAAAGACACTCATTTCGTGGATTGACAGATGGATCTGCACGTTGATCTTGAGATTCTTCCAATTATCTGTCAACGATTCACACTTCACTTCGCCGCAATGATTGACTGCCTGTCTTCTGACTAACGGCAGACAGGGTAGTACTAGCAATATCTATGGATGTACTGGAGTTGTTCGAGCACACATGTGCAGAAGTCGAGTCCTCTGCAATCGAGTTTTCTCAGTGGTGACGAAGGTATGTAGAATGTGTTCTACATGTTAATGGCTCCCGAAGCGTTGATTCCGTTGGGCCCACAACAATAGTAGCAGCACCACCACCACCAACAACAACAACAACTAAAGGCACACGTAACTACCACGAGCGATAAAAGAAATAAATGAAATTGTATGGCCGACTTGGTGGGTGTGTGGAGTCCATGATTTCAATAATTGAGGACCAAGCCTTCGAAGTAATGTGATCCGTGAACTACTCGACCACGCCGCAGGGGCATGTACTTTTAGTACATGTGCAGTATACTTCTGAGCCAGTTTCATGAGTTGGCAAATTTTGGCCTCTCAATTGGGTTGGAATTGTGAGCAAAGTTGAAATCGGGTCAGAGACTCTCGGCCCACCGACAACCTAGATGAAAGGGCCTTGGATTAAAGCCAACCAACCAACCAGCCAAATAAAGTGGAGTCACTTTGATAAATTCTACATGGAATGTACTTCAAAAAAATATATATGAATCTTTCATGACGGAGGAGATTTGTACAATTCCAATTATGGAAGTAGGCTGGTAGTGCCGACGTGTCTTGGTTGGATTGTGAACATTGTTGATGTATGCACAATAAGAAAGGCAGGGGCACGGACAGGTTGCTTATTATAGTACTTCCATAAAACGTACTTCATACACGAGATTGATTCACACTCTTATATCTATCTCGTCCGTAGAATCGTCGAACCAACACCAACCACTAACTACGACAATTCTGGAGATTGAAGAGAATGTAGAAATACTGGTAGTACACCATCCACCATCGAAAAGGCTACCACAACCAGTATCAGCATAGAATACAAGTTAGAGACGAAGAGAAAGAGAGGCGAGGCATTAGTCTGTTTCCTGTGTGCATACGAACTCAACCATGAAGATTGGGGCTTTTTCAGAATAGAAATCAAGTGGCATTGTTCCTATAGGTTGTCCCACTACAAGGCAACTCACTCACACACACTAAATACACGCTTAAAAATGCAAGTAATCGAAGGTTTCTATGGATCTGAACAATGTGTGAAACGTCACTCGCTCACTGACTCGCCGGGCTCTAGGATCTACTTTGGGAAGGGAAAAAGAGACACTCACTCACTTACTTACTCATTCACTGAATCCGTCACCCTGTGGAACTCGGCGCCTCATCGAAGCGAAGAGGAAGTGTTTGGGTGGGAAATTTGAATTCTTTCAACGCAATGATTTGTTTTACCAAAGCCAACGTGAGCGAAGAAACAACTCGTGGAAGGGTGCGAGGTATTGTTGAATAGATAACGATCTGAGTTACTTGCAGCAATTACAGTCCTCTCAAGGTCATCGTGAGTAGCACGGTTGAGACTTGTAATTAAGACGCAACTGGCTCATTATTAGCGAATGTTTTCCCATTCCGTGACAAACAATTCGTTATGTGGATCGAAAATGTCAACACACTACTCTTTGAATTCGTGGACTTGGAGGATGTGATCTGATATCTCAGGAAGATAACTATTCACTTAATGGCAGCACTCCTAATCCTCCTAGGTACGACGGTACTGCAACACAACAACTATTCAGCAATGGAGTCATTTTCATCGGTCCTACTATCGCCACCATCATCGTTGTCGTCGTCCTCCTCCTCATCAGCGTGTATACTGAAGTAGTGCTAGTAGTAGGGCCCTTAAGCATTACTTCGATTTGACTTGGCTCCGAGTTGGCTCATTCCAAAAGCCATTTTGCTCAACTAAATTGACAAAGTAATCACCCTGTTTTAATTAATTGACAACCCACCGTACTCTAATTAGAACACATTAAAACAGGCTCGCCTCAGATCAGGTGGAAAACAAGCAACCCAGCATTCAAAGCAGCAATTCTCCCACTCAAAAGGACTGCTACGGAACCAGGATGTTCGAATAATAACCGTGCTGCTAACCAATTAAACCATCTGTTTACATCAGCGGCGATGAAGACGACTTGTCATTTCATCGAAAAAAGGGGTCGATGTTTTCACCGTCTTCGTTACCATATGGTTTTGAATCTCAGTCCAATTAAGTTCAGGATGTGTCGCCGTATCTCATATCAGGTGGGATTGATCTTCACGTTAGACTCAATTATAAGAATTTGAAACTTCGCTCTGACTCGCTCGGGCTTGTTTGACAGGCAGCTAGCGGAATAATGTAAAAGATCCAAGGCTTCTCGAGCTTCCATTGTTTCATGTGGGGAGAAAGAAAATGCCAGTCATTCGTTGTGGACAGTAACGTTCGTTCGCGTTCACTCTAGTACGTATCTACCAAGTAATATTGTAATTTTTTCTCAAGAATCTTACTACTTGCCCCAAGAGTAGTAGTAGTAGTAGTAGTAGTAGAAGGAGTAGTAGCTTGGGTGGGGAACGTTCCAATTATGCAATTTTTTCGCCTCCCCCTCCTTCCCCAGTTTTGCTGCTCTCATCCAGTTGGCCTCTTTGAAATGGGAGTGAAAAAAGACGAACTTTATTTCAGTTGGGTGCTTTGCTTTAGACACGTCATTAGAATTAGACACGCTTAATATTTAGATGAGCAAACCCTGGACTGACAGAGGGCGTGTTGAGGTCGTCATCCCAGTTGCCACAGAGTTGAATTTAAAGGCGATCCTCAAGGGATTAGTCGACTCCGACAGAGAAAAAGAAGAAAAAAAGTTTTTCCAATAACTTTGATTTAGCTATGGATTTGTTCCAAACCTATAATTTGAAACAAGTCAAACCATGCATGTGGACCCGCAGAGGATTACGCTGCTATTAGGATCTATCTAATCTTCGATTGTTTGTTTTGTCAATCAACGAGATCCCGGAGGCCATAAACCTTGATTTAATGGCTTTGGAGCAATCCTCCTTCGATTAAAAATGCATAGCAATACAATGCAATCAACCAATGGTCTGTTCTCTTGTAAACGTTACCAAAGATACTACACGCGTACACGCATGTTAGCTGATGAACTTCCGCTCGAGATCGTGAAGAAATTTCTTCGAACATTAGTTCAGCACCCGGAATGGAACGGGAACTGGGCTAGACTCTGGTGTGTTCCCATTCGAAGTTATTGTACAATCGGATCTCGGTTTAACAATGCTCGACATAAATATATAAAAATAAAATCGCTCAATGACCTTTGGATCGACGCCATGAGACACTCCACTATTAGATGATAAAGGTAAGGACATTGAGCAGGTCTCATCCATGAAGGATATAGGTGTAGTCCTCCAAGATAATGGAAAGTTCGATGAGCATATCCACTTGAAAGTTGGTAAGGCTTTTCAAACATGTTTTTGGATATATCGCACGTTTAAGTCCAGAGATAGTGTCACGATGCTAACTGTGTACAAGTCGATTGTTCAGCCGCATCTTGAATATGCCTCTCCCATTTGGGCTCCAATGAGTTCAGCAGGTTTGCAAAAGCTCGAGCAGGTCCAAAGATGTTTTACTAGGAACATTGAAGATATGAGAGAGCTCTCGTATTGGGAGAGGTTAGAACGGTTGGGATTGTACAGTACTCAGAGAAGGTACGAAAGGTATCTGATATTGTACGTTTTCAAAAGCATTCATGAGCTTTGTCCCAACCCAGGATTTAGGGTCAATTGTAGTGACCGTAGAGGCTTAATGTGCGTTTTGAGAGCACCTTCAAGCCCTCGAGAATCCAGGCTAGTTAAAACAATGAAGTCCAACTCTCTTCTTTCTCGGGCTCCTTCATTGTTCAATTTGCTGCCCTTAAATATTCGTAGGGTTTATGTAGGGGTTGATCCAGTAGCAAGATTTAAGTCAGACTTGGACAAGTTTTTGACTAAAATTCCGGATCAACCTTACATTCAAGGATTAGCCAGATCAGCCAACTCCAATTCGTTGGCCGATCAAATAATATATATAAATAAAAGTCAAGTAAAATGAATAATCTTCTCGTCTTGACCTGCTGGGATTCCAATCCCGGTAGCGGTAAGGAAGTCCGCAAAAAAATAATAATAATAATGAACAATATATTCTGGAGAAATCCTTTTTTACTACGCATCTAGGGGGTTTCGAATTAACAATAATCTCGATATAACAACATTTAGTTGAGAAACCAAGCAATATTACTGAAATGACATCCGAATGTACTTCATTTCTACTATTTGCTGGATTCCACCATTCCGTAATCAATCCCTGGAGTCCGTGCCGATTTGTTCAATCCTTTTGCTTCTGTTCCTATTCCTGAGGGTTGCTAAGTTAGCAGCATTTACGACGACATTTGGGGAAGAGACCAACAGAAGGAGAGGAGGAGACAAAAGAAATCAAATATCAATCCCATTTTCCGCAAGTTTTTTTCTTCCCTCTCTTTTCATCATCCTTGCCTTTTCAAGCCATGCCTCTTTGCCCTCCTCGCAGTGAAGACTAGATTACACACAAAAGTACCTCAATTCTGCGTCATCATCCATCGTCATGGACAAAAGTTCGTACTCTCAGTCCCTCAAATGTTTCCTTGAATCGGTATTAGTAGAAACATATGACTTCGGGATGCGTGCTTCTGGATTCGCGGAACGAAAAAACGGTTTCCCAGAAATTGAAATTTCTGGCGTCGTGGGGTCTGTCGTCCTTGACAGCTTGAATGAAAGCTGTGAAATTGTCATTACATTTGCAAAAGTGACACCCTTCCCCTTGACTTACTTGCCTACCTCATACCTCTTAAGAGGGTTTCGCAAAGCAAAAGGTTCATCATCTCCAATGATTGCTTACACTGCCAATCGTCATCTCCTTCTTGAGGAATTTGATGACACTCTGAAACACGATTCGACTTGAATAGACGTGAACAGCTTTGAAACACTCGGATTGACAGTTCCAGATCGGAAATGCCGATTCCTCAACGACTCCCTGTGAGTCATGTTTGTTGACGTCAAGGCTCTCAAGCAAAACTGGACCATCAACGAACAAGTCGTTATGAGAATAAAGCGAGCTATAGCTGAGTAGCTACAGAGGTAGCCACTGAACTGAAAGAGAGAGAGAGAGAGAGAGAGAGAGAGAGAGAGTGGGGCAATTCCGAAAATTTCCCCACCTCCTCAACGATGGTCATCAAGTATTGTAGGAGAAGCAAATTGTTTGTGGTTTGTTTGATAACGCGCTGAGGACTAGTGAAATGAAAAAAGAATGAGCCCACCTACCAATTACAATTCAGGCTTTTATTGCAAACGCGTTCACCGTGAGTATGTTTTCATCCTATAATGATCCATCCCACTTTATTTTCAAGTGAGTTCAGTTACCTTGCTGCGGTACGTCACAAGTGTGGACTGAATTTTAGATCACGGCCTCGAGTGCCTCTTTTCCCGTTGTCTGCTTTGAAGTACGGGTTGAAGGCCTCGATTCCAACTTTGTTCTGGGATTTTGCCAAGTGGAAATTGTGGACGAGGCATGGGAATCCTGTTCCTCTAGTCCAATATAAACTTGGCACATGGAACTGCATCTGATGGAGAAAGAGGGATGTTGTCTAAAGGATCCAAGCGCAAATCCTTCAAACCCTGAGTGTTTGCCTTTCATCGGTAAACTCCAAAAGCATTGCCTACTTTCCCCCAAAAAGCAACATGAATAAAACTTTTCCAGACACTTTTTTACAGCCATGGTCCACTCTCGGTAATGGATCACCTTACATATTTGTACCTCAAATCTGGATCAAAGCACAATGAACTTGGAGTGATTCCAAACGAAACCAGTTCAACTCAAAGGAGTAATCTTTTCCAGCCGGGAAAGGGACCTCTAAAGATTGTGGGGATGAGAATGGAGAGGAGTCCCAGATTGTAATCCCGTCCGTTCTTTGGTGAAGGACAGTTCCATGATGGCAAAAGAGAAACCAGGCCAATCTGTCGTTCTCGACCAGAAAAGTTGATGCCATTCGCCTAAAACTTTGAATGTCTGAGCGAGGAGCTCTTGGGTTCAATGCCACTTGCCATTTTCTTGGTTCTTGGTTCTTGACGTCGTTGTTGTTGTCGTCGTTGTTGTTGTTGTTGCTTCTGTTGTGTTGGTGTGCCGTCTCTCGAAGGAGCTCAATCCTTGGAATTACTACACCAGGGTCTTTGGAATCCCTGGTAGAGAACTTTAACACAGCATCACGAAAGCCTTTCACTCGGCCTTCTTCAGCCATTTCCAGGCATCTCGCTCTCGCTATATAAATCATTTTCTTTCAATTAATTTCATCCCTGAAGAGCCAAGGCGTAAAACGGCTGAACTTTCATCTCTCAGCCCAGCCAATGCCCCTTGTTCCAACCACCAAAACCAACGGGCGCAAATGTTCCACTTTAGGTGCCCCAGCCCACCACCAACCACACCCCACCTCCTCCACCACCTTCATCAAGTGAACAACCCTTTCCAACGTGGTGCGTCTCATTTTCTCGTTTGATTCTAGCCCACGCTTTCTAAGGCCATTTTCCCAATTTAAGGTAATTAAGTCTTTAGAATGTCTCAGAACGTCCCTGGAACAGAGTTTGGAACTCTGCATGAGTTTCAAGGGACCACTTTGCTTTCGCACTCATCAGACTGAGGGGCTTTTTTGGTGTTTATGCTATGTTTACCTCCCTCGATTCTCAAGGATTATGATGAGGCTGGGAAAGAGGCCAGCCGAGGCCAAGAAGGTGGCGGAGGACCCTTTTGTTCCGAGAAGCTCCCTCTCCACTCTTGAGAGTTTCAAGCCCACAGTTTGGCCCCTCTTGTAATTTTTATCACCCGCTTTTGTGGGGGAAAACGAGAAAGAGAGATATAGTCTATGTAGACAGAGAGAAAGCGAGAGCTCTCTCTCGGGTTTGAGTTCCTCCCTAGAGGGATTCGTTCCCAAAATGGTAACGGTGTTTTCAAACTTCGTCATCGAGAGCGATCCGCCCTCATCTTCCGAACACTTCCTTTGAGGTAAGCAAAGAGGAGATGCTCGAGCAAGTATAGTATGTACATATGTGGTGGTTTGCCTCGAGCAACATTGCAATTCAATCGACGCCATGTACATGCTTGAATAGCATTGAAAATGTGCAAGATTTAGTAGTCAACGGGCCAATGTAACCAATGACACCCAGGGGGGCTATGGCACTCATTTGAACCCCTCTCTGGCCCCAAGCATGGGTAACACCCAAATGGATTGGTCCACAAGGAGTGTGGAACAAATACTTGAGTGGAAACTATTACTTGACTCCACAAACAACGATCGGATTTTTTAACATACGACGCACCAATATTTTAATAGAGGAGTGGAGATTGAACCTTGCTAGAACAAAGACAAATTTTTATTGGGACCCAGACGAGTATGAGTATTTTGCTCTTTTATATAATCTTTAGCTTCGTAATGCTCGAAATGGATTGGATTAAATATTCAAGATCCTTGTCTTAGCTAATTGGAATCTTGGATATCGAAGACTCTTCTTCTTATTTGATATGCGATCCCCGTCAAACGAACTTTCATTTACGAACCAGAATCATTCGTTCGTTGACTTTTAAGCTGAGGGCGTGAAATTAATCATGGATTTTCTTCATATCCTCTGGGCACCTTTTCTCGCATTCCTCGGTGACTGTAGGTCTGTAGGTTGTGTTCGATATCACCTAGCGCCAAAGAAGCTTCTCTTGTCCACGGGAGTACAAATTTTACAAATAATTCCAAAACATTCCAGTCAGGTACAAATAATCATACAACAACCTTTCTCCTCAATGAGCCCGGAGATATTTCCAGCGCATACCTACCATTGGCAGGTTTGTAAAGGAAGCCATTTCCTTCGACCGTAAAACTCCCGAAGTTAAAACGCCATAATTTTCGCCGCCAATATTTTGTGTCTTTCTTTCTTCGCCAGATTTTACGATTGGCAGATACATAATCCGACATGAATGCACCGACGTATAGGCGTGTAGATAAGACAAGGCCTCTATGGTTGCATCCACCAATATCCCATCTCCATCTCTGGAGGCCCAACATCCGTGCTTCAGGGAGCTAGTTAACTAGTAGCACTAGCTGGCTCTTCAGAAGGTCCTTTAACATTTTTATAGACAAACTTGCGGTTGAGTTACAAATGAACACACTTAGGTGGGCCCCTCCTTTTATGGATGTACTTTTCAAATCGTAACCATTCAAAGTGTTTGAGAGAGTGTTTAAGAGCGCCATAACGCGGGGCTAGAGTTCTGATAGAGTAATGACCTAAAACTGTTAGCTGAAAAAAGAAAAAGAAGAAGAAGAAGAAAAAAAGAGTCCAACCAAGTTTCGCCGTAACCACAAGCAGGAGACTCACAAATTATTGATGTACGTACATTCTCTCTCCCAGGTGTAATGACTTCCACCATATCCATGACGACCGACGTCAGTTCGTTCGTACACTCGTCGCTTGCTTTGACGGGCAAGTTCGTGGTGGCCATGCTTGATGTACGACGACGATGACGACGACGACAACCATTGTGAATACTTCTGAAGTACTACGTAAACCACCACGGCCGACGAACCTCCTAAAATGAGAGATGGATCCGGATACACACAGCACTGGAAGTTTGGAGTAATTTGTTATTTATCTTGGAAGCAATGAGAAAACTTGAACCAACAGCACGTAACCTTCGCTATCAATGCTCTACGAACTAGTAGTGTTTGTAGTATAAAGCAGTGCGTAATTAGTGGATGGATATTGGTGGTCGCATTGGACGCATCTCTGCTTGCAATTCCTTTTCAACCACTGATAGTAGGTGTGTTTCCAAGGCAGTGAGGGTAGTAAATGATTCCCAATCATTAACGATGATCCATATCCCTCTGGCAAGCTAGTAGACGTACCTCTATTGGAGAAGATTGTCCATTCCAAATTCACTTCAAATGAGCAATCTAATCAGGCCAAAACCACAAACCCGCGCCTGAATTTTGCACCTGTTGTTTGGAGCCTTAATAGTGGCGAATATTCATCGTATATCAAGGTAATCTCTCATCAAGCTGATCCTATGAGGTCTAGAATAAGCGGTAAATCCATGAGATATGAGCCTTTTTGGGGGCTTGAAAAGAAGGTCCCTTTTTGTGCGTGTGTACGCGTTGTCCACTCCTGAGGACGACTTCAGAAGAGCTTGAAGCACCCCTCGTCATCCGTCCGTCCGTCCGTTTGAGTGAGTGAGTGAGTGAGTGAGTGAGTGCCTGACCCTGAAGCGTTCACAATTTCTTTCTTATGGTCCTGAGTATAATTAGTCTGGGCGTGCTTTATTACAAAACTTGAATCATCATCCTCTTTAACACTTCAATTCCTCCTTTGTCCGGTTCACTGAGGGAAAAAAGCCGGGACAAACTCCTTGGTTCTTGCTCCATGCTCAAGGACCCAGGAGGTGGAGGGCTTTTTGCACAGTGAACCACCATACGATACAAAAGAGAGAGGGTGGAAAAAATGTAATCAAACTGTTAACAACCCAGAAACTGGCCGGGCCATCATCATCATCCATCCATCGAGTGACTGACTGGTAATCCTGGTCGTTGGTTCAAGTCACACTTGGGAATGAAACGGCAAAACGAGAAGCTTTAACGGCTTGTTCCTGCCTGACTGGATGGGATGGTTTTGGGGGAAGCTGTGGAAGATGACGACGCTAAGTCTATACTAGTGTACTCGGAGGGATATAGTAGTTATATTCTTCCATTACTGAGGGCAACATATTGTTTTGACAACAAAGGATTTTGAGGAACTTAATGAAACTTCGTTGTCGTCGGAGTTGGCGGAGGAAAGAGAGAGAGAGAGAGAGAGAAGGCATTATTTTGCTCGTCCCAACAAAAAAACAAGCCCAAATCAAGGAGCCATGACAACAAAGCTACTGGACTTGCTCACACATTGTGACACTCTTAACCAATACCAAAGAAATCCCAGACGTACTGATATTTGACACTGATATGGACACCTTTGTACAATGAAGTTGCTAATTAAAAACCTTTTCACCTTCTCATATCAGACAAAGAACGAGGAGAAATTCATGTCTCTGAAGAAGACGAAAAAAAGACAGACCGATGGTGATTCATAGATCTTGTTTTTTCCTTTTTGCTTCAGCTTCTGCTCCTGCTTCTTCCTTGTCTTGTTCTCTTACTTCTTAGTACTACTTTCTTCCACGTGGCACGATTCGCATTAGAAGCCAAGAAAAGAAGGGATAGTCGTACTATAAAAGAAGTAGCATGTATACCTTCCACACTATCTAGGCTTCGTTCGAAAGTGACCCCTCATGATAAAGTATTGACCATTTCGGGCCACCATTACTGCCCACAAAACAGTACTGGCTTGCTCTTAATAAAGAGCCCGAGGGTGAAAAATAATTATACAGCTAGCCTAGCTTCAGGGGAGACATCTTTCATTAGAAAGAACAGGACACATCCCTCACAATGCACCACAGGAATAGTACATAGCACACACACACACAGACACACACACGCACATACAGTATATACAAGCACAAGCACAAACACATACACACCCCGAAGAACCGAGGGGTCTTCTTAGTACAAGTGGAGTGACTGATACCTTGACGAAGAGATTGTGAAGAAATGATGAGATTGAGCAAAAACAAAACCCTTTGTTCTCCTGTTTGGGCCCGGTAAAGTGAGCCAATGGTCATGCCAGGATTATAATTCGAGGAAACATTATCCTTTGTGATGATAGTCCTATTCACGACGTCCTCTGAGGCAATAAATGGCTCAATGAGGTCAATTATGGTGGAGCTCCACGTCTTCGTGCCCAACAGCCACTAGTATTAGTAGCAGTACTTGTAAGTAGTCCCACCACTAATACCAAGCACTCAGGGTTTTTGTTTTGACTTGATCGTACAGACAATGGCAAATTTTGCAATGATGTTTCATCGTTGCACTCGGTGCACCCCTTAATTGCGGTGCTCTACGGCCCTCATAAATAAAGGTTGTTAATGGTTCCGAAATGTTTGGGAACATAAATCTGACTCAACCCAAATGGTAACCTGACCTTGGATCTTGAACGACGGGGAAAGTTCGTCTGCTTGGAGTGCAACTTGATCCGAGGAGAGGGAAATCGGAGAAGGGGAAAAGAGCGGTCTGCTCATGCGTTCTCCCTTCGCAAGAGGGCGCTAGCTGTCAAGGCGTGTGGAACTCTTTGGACCACTGAAGAGCGGCCCTTGGAACCCACCCCCATCTCGTCCCAAAATAGGACAAGAGGAGGAGAGAAAGCGAACCAAGAGGGTGCTCTTGATTCCTTTAACTCTCTGAGACGGACCGCATAATCAACAGCAGGGTTGATGCGTGCAATAAGTACACATTCTGGTGATTGGATAGGAGGTTCAGTTTGAATGCAACTGGCAACTTCCTTCTATAGATCGGAGGCTTCCTCTTACACACACACACAAAGGTCTTTGTGTCCACGTGCTAGAGTACGACGATCCCACAGCATTGGTGCATCCAGTCGACATCCACATCCACATCCACTACACATGCCTCAGATTATGAGAGGATCAATTTGGTCATGCGTATTGAAGCGGGATAGGGATCTTTCCTAAGTTGAGATGAAAGTGAGTATTTATTATGTGTTTGATTATGACCTCTCATCGGTCCTTTTCCCCATTTACGGGGATCAAAATACTGGGCGTTCCAAAAATTTCAAAAACCTTCCAAACCTTGTTTTTTTTCGCCAACCAAGGTCATTCGCGGATGTCGCTAAACGCAAAATGCATTTCAATTACGCCAAAGAACTTAATGACCAATTTTTAATGGGGTCATTTATCTTTAAAAAACATTTGTGACCAGAGGGACAATCGAGGTGACACGGCTTCTCTCATACCTGATTTTAAATCGAAGTATAAAATCCTTCAATCCTAACATAACACTAAAATGCCTTAAATTCTCAAAATACACTTGCGATTCGTTTCCTGTTCGATGACGGGCCAAAATGTTTTCTACCTCTTTATCACATACTGAAGATCTCAATTGAACATGCACCCTGTAGTGTTCGTACTGTACTACTTGTACATGTACTGTACTTGTGAAATGTACGTACACAACAGTCTTCTAGACGGAGTGAACAGAACTTACAGCAAATGTAAGCTTCAAACGGGCAGCAGGCTATTCAACTTTCTTGAGGAAAGAGACAAGATCATCCCTGTGTCTCGTCCTGTCATCGTGGTCGGTGGAGTCCATGTTAATCTTCATATTGTAAAGAGATTAGAACCTAATTCAGTTTCTTATCTCTGTGGCTCAAGACCCAAGCTGCGAGGATGATGATGACGACGAATAGCACAATATAAAGCCTCCTCATTGAGGCCATAGATTACGAGACAAGGTGTATGAATGGATGTGGGACTAATGTGTTCTCTTCTTTTATTCACTACCAAAGCATTTCCAATTTTCGAGAGGGGACGACGCCTTCTTCATCCCAAGCCTGAGGTTCAGATCCCTCTGACGAGAAAAGAACAACAACAACAGCAACAACACCAACCTTGAGTCTTCACGATGGAGACATAGTATTATCGGAGTAGTATTCTGTGAATCGGGCACCATCTAAGTTACGTTCTAACCTTCGCTCGTTGTGGAGTTGTCCCAAGTGTGCCATATATGGAACCTTTGTAGTGTAACATGCAAAGTCAACCAACTTCTTCTTTTGTGTGTTGTGTTCTATGACATGATGAGATGAAGGGAGGCCAGCCAAGTACTCAGAATACTGAATGAAGGCCAGAGACTCTTATGGACATAATCTGCGCATAAAAGGGGTCCAAGAATGGCACCCAAGCACACAGAGTGAGCGAGAGAGCGAAATAAGTGGCCAGTGAGTACAGTACGTAAACTCGCTCGACTTAACTAGGTTGCTGCCGCTCCTGCTGTTGTTGTTTTTCCTATATTGTTAGCTCTTCACAATGGAAAGGGTGGATTGGGACTTTGTTCCCAGTTCTTTGAGCATGAAATGAGGCAGATGGGCAAAAATCCGGGTTCTGGTTCGGGCAGCGGTGTCCATTTGGGCACCCGGGGCCGAGTTCAATGTTCGGATGACGTTGTTATTGAATGAGGAGCTTGCTGTAAATGTCAGCCCAACAAACCACAGAGATTTTTAACTTCACATTCGAGCTCTTAATGAACACTTTATGGATGTTCAAAGAGCATTGTGTGTATAAAATCTACGTTCACCACTCCGTCCACACACACACTAGTACAATGACAGAAGAGACGCCACCGGACAGTAAGCCACACGAGCCAGTAGAGCAAAGTTTTTCAGAGCATCTCAAGTCATTGATGCAAAAAGCCAAGGAGCAGGTGTTTCGACTGTCTTAATTCATGCATCTGCACCAACCAATTCTCATGCGCTTGTTTATGTTGGTGCACGATCCTCGTCGAATGGAATTGAAGTGGACATCGTCTTGACTTGGGTTCCAAGTCAGGACTAACTAGTAGTAAATGGCGTCACCCGTGGTTTATTTAGGAATACGTAAGGCGGGTTATGATGAGACTCAATTAAAGCCATGATGGTTCAAATGGAGCTCTTCAAGTGCGTGGGGGCGTCGGTTATGGTTAATGATGGGAATCACAAGACTTTTTTGTGAATCAACGTACTTACCACCTTTTCTAAGGGAGTAAGCACTGTCGAAGAGGCCACGCCGTATTTGCAAAGTGTGAGTCAAACAATTGGCTTGTCGTTTTTTCTCGTTTTCATAAGGAGCCAACGCTGCCACGCACTTAGCTGGGAGGGAGTCATTTGTTTTCACACAGCCATCGATCTTGTCTACTCACCACCGATCGACAACGTGTGATGCGTATTTCCAACAGATGGACCAGGAAAATCCCAAGCCAAAAAATACGCCATTATCATTGCTGCCAATTTGAAGTCGTTGTCTTCAACGACGACAACGCCCCCTTCGAATCCCTTTCTTCCTTTGCTTAGCGAGTGTAGCTTAATTCTGGCCATCCTTCAGAGGCCATTTCCTTTGACAAGCAACAACCTGCTGCGGTTCCAAAAGAGGCACCGTATGATTAAGGGATGAATTGTACTCAATGTACTTTCATATAGTTTCGCACACTCACGACGGGAAGGTTATTCATTACCACCATTAGCCATTGGCAGTACATTTTGTAGGCAAGCATATAAATAGTACATTCTCCATCTGTTCCAATAAAGGCTAGGGGAGTGGTTCAATAATCAGGCCAAATGGGACCGATGACATCGTGCGATTCGTACAGATATATTTACGCACTGACGTCAGCATCGGTTTAGCCAGGTAGGCAAAATTCGATCAGTTCTCATGATTTCTTACGCACTTAAGCCACATTAAGGATGACAGGTTCACTTAAAGTGGGACTAGTAATTCATGAGACTGGATTTAGCTCGGAAGCCATCCAATGAGCCAAGGTCCATGACTCTTGGCTCATCTTTTAGTTTCGAAATTAGTCACAAATTAGCCGACGGCAATTGACCTTAATTTCCTTGATCCAAGCTTTCTGCTTCACAGACTTCGTTCGATCCAATGCCAGGCCAACAAGCGACACAAAAGACACAACTGAGGCATTGAAGCCAATAATATAGGCACGAAAATATAAATCATATCTTACGTAAGGAATACCTGCTATACGAATAGTAAGTAATTTCTTAGCTCGAGTCTGGACCAAATCTCGAAGCTCGAGAGCAACTGTCCGATTGATTTATTAGCCTTTAATTACTGTGATCAGAGTGAAGGATGAATGTACTTGAGAGGCAAGTCGAGTTGAAAGAGAGACAGAGAGAGTACTGTAGGAGTCGCTGACATTAGCAATCAGCCTGGCAAATTTAGCAATATCCGACACGTTGAAAGGCCCTGTGCCGAGCATTCACTCAGGCACTCCATCCATGGGACCGTGGTGGTATATTGTTCTGCACCCCTTAGAGTGAATTTCGTGTCAATCGGCAGTTATGGAAGTGTCTGGCCGTAATTGATTTAACACACTTGGATGAGCCGGAATAGTACAACTTGAGGAAGAGATTAATTTCCAAGCACTTCAAGTGGAACAATGTTCATCTAGTCAATTGAGAGTGATATGGCCGACTCCTTAAAAAAGCTCATTATGCTTCTCGATCAAAATCGACTACTGAGCTCGTAATATTATGTATCTGTCGTTGTTGGAATGAGGCACGGACGGATATTAATCATAAGCGGGGATTCTCTTGTTTTTTCACGAAACAAAACTGTTCTCTTTGCTTCATACAGAAGAAAGGAGAAAGGAACGTCCTCTTTCTTTGCATATTACGGCGGATTTGACATGAATAAATCATCCCATTATGCACAGCAAACATATTGTTTCGTCTGTCAGCTTTGGCTGAGTATTAATTAAAAAAAAGCACATGACAATTGAACAAACTGTGCTATTTCGGGGTGGAAACGACGAACCCCACATACTAACCCGTGCAGCACAATGAAGACGAGGGCCTTTGCAGTAAAGGAAAATAGTGACAGGGTCATCCTTCAAAGGTTCTTTGTTATTCTCCGATATTTGGACTGGATCCGTCATAAAGTGTACTTCTCCGTGTTCTTGCTCGCGTTCTTCTGGCCAGACTTGGCCTTCCGCTCCTTCTTCCACTCACTCGAGGCCAAATCTTCTTGATGAGCAAAAACTTCTTCCAGCCCGGCCTTTCTTTCTTCTTCGTCGTCTTCTAAGGCCAAAGATTTAAGCTTTTCTCTCGTACGTACACTATGGTGTTGTTCGTTGTTCGTCCAATTCCACTCTTGGTTGGGTTGGTGCTCCTTTTGATAGGGCACAGGGCCATGTGTGTTTTTCCCTGAGTCAATACGTGTGACGACCCACTACCCAGACATAGTTGACCAACCCAGAAAAAGACACGTGGCGATATACAAACGTCCTGGAACTTGCCCTAAACCATCAGGCTCGTGAACACAAACATACGATCAAGGAACTTTGCCTGATAACCTCAAAAACCGCGAGTGGTCTGTCAAACTTGTCTTACTTTGGTCTAAAGGATCGGATGGACGGACAAGTAATACTTGTCGATTGTCCTCCTTTCTAATGGCCAAACCTCCTCCTCCTCCTTCTCCTAGTATCAACAGTTTAGATAAGAGGTATCCCGCATATTTATGGTGATCCAACGCGCTTGGGTGGTGCTCACGGCTCACGGATATATGAAATCCGAAGGCCATTGGTGAACGAGATCTTCCCCGGGCAATGTGCAAGGCGAGGCAGGGATTGAAAGACCAACAAAACCCAGGTTTGAACTCTCCAATGTGGGAAAAGTTACCTTCGCGGAATACCAAGTTCCAAAAGTGGAACAGCTTTCCCGCAAACACACATACACACACTCTCACTAGATTCAGTGGTGTTGTATGGTTTTAAGCCGGTTGCTCAATGGACGTGTGGCCACAAAAACAAGATGTGTCCCCTAACATTTGAAATTGACAAATGGAGTCTTAAAGGTCCGGAAGGTTGTCCAAAAACAAGAGCTCTGGTCGACACAACGACAACAACAGCTACGATGTCGACGACGACGATGACAATGAGAACAACAAAAACAACATCCATCTACTCGCTTTGTCATTCCACGCTGGAGGGAGGTTTTTGGGAGACCAACTCGGCGATAAATGTTGGGAACATAATTACAAATCGAAGAACACCGTCGTTCCTCCAGGGAATGAATGGTTCCACGGAGTCAAATTTGTCGTGGAGTCAAGAGCAACTCTCCTCATACCCATCGCTTCTTCAGATCTTTGGGGAATTGGTTCCGTTTTTTAGAGCCCGCGTTTTGATGTATAAAACCAACTTGGAATGGATGGATGGATGTCGGTGGTCGGAGTTTACCTCAGGGAGGAACAGGCACACACTGCTTTCACGTATGCTCAATGGTGAGTGGATCATTCGGGGAATTCTTGGCACACTCTTGGTATGAGTTTCAAAAAAGTTTTCCTCCTCCGATGGGAGAAAGGGCAACACAAATGCTGCAAGGTCCATACTGTTGGTTGGTTGGTTGGTTGGCACATCCAAGTATCGGGCAGGTAATAGGGACGCAGGAGACTGACTTTTGGGCCGAATTCAAATTCGTACTGCTTCATCCACCAGCCATCACTTGGTGGAGCAGATGGCTTTGCCAAATATTCGATACTTCTCGAAGCCCTTCCGTCTCAGTATTACGAGCGTCACCAATGGAATGCATTTCCTGGCTTTTGGACCACTGGACTAGTGGATTGATTGCTACTTCCATTTAGAATGGAGCAATTATCATCGGATTTGATTTGAAAAATGATGGTGGAGAGAAAATCACGAGTCAGATTGATGTGATGGAGAGAGGCTATCCAGTTGTTCAGAGGTCCTGAGATTGTGAAGAGAAGAAAGAGCAATCATAAACAGAAAGCGGCGAGGGAAAACTTTCGGACTTTCCAAAGTGGCTTCTGCTCCCCCCCTCTAATATTCAATTCCAAAAGTGTCGTGCATCATCCTCAAGTCTACATTTAATGGAGAAGATCTCTCAACTCTCAGATTCGCTTTTCAATTCAAACTCTGGACCAAGGAGAGTTTTAAGTAAGCCAGAAATTCCTCCACTCTCCGTGGCTCCTCTTTTTCCCTTTTCCTGAAAGAAGAATGAGGAAAACGGGAACAAAAAGTTTTCCCAACGAGCCTTTTCAAAATCGGAATATCTATAACTTGATCCAATCGTACTGTGAAGGCAAAGGAGGACCGACTGAATTCAGGAGAATTTATGCTTTCCCAACCCTGTGTTATCGATCCCCTTTAGTGAACCACATTTAGAGTAACCTTTGTAGTTTCTCATTGTCAAAGGGAGAGGCACTTCTTTGGTCCCATTAGAGTTCCATTTCAACCAATTTGAAGACATTTCCAAGTGGTTAGCACTATGATTAAAACCTCAATATATCGGAGTGCACAACCTGCCCGGGAAAGTGGATCCACTGCCCAAAATGGCCTCCATATCGAATTATCTCAGGCTATTGATGTTTGCTTTCCATTGGATTGTCCGGGAAAACCCCATCTCTCCGCATGCCTCCTGTTCGTCTACAATAGGTATTGATCTTCGTCTCGTTCTTTTTCATTCTCTCCTCCTGGTGTGAGATGGCTTTCATGGACCAATTTTCCCAGTTCCAAAGAATTGGGTAAGTTTCCACCTCTAATGCCTGCAAAATGGAAGCCAATAGTTTGATATAGTTGGCCGTTCCCAGAAGCTTAGCCCCAAGGCTTTTGTAGTTTACTATAAAGTGATACGCCGGGAACGTCGACGACGAGCTAATGCTTAAAACAAGGCCAGATAAACGAGGAGAAAAGTCTGAACTATCTACGTTATAATTTTCCTGGGCCATTACATTGCATTGAAAACTTTCAAAAATATCTACCTCTCCCACCCATCATCCAAATACAGGGTTGCCCCAAATTAGTGCCCCATGCTACAAAAAACCTCCGAACCAATCAGCGAATATGTTTGTTTTTACTGATCGTACTGCTCTGAAGATAAAGGTTCCGGATGATTTCAAGTTTTGGGCAAATTGTGTATATAATCGTTATGAAACTAGCACCCTCACTGGGGGAATACCACTCGATCACAAAGTAAATCTTTCAAAACACTACCTACGACTCTCATTTCTATGAGTCCATATTGGTAAAAATCATTTATCACACGCACAAACTTTTTGACAAACGCCTGAACTTTTTTGGTATTTATAACCCAAACAAACTTCATTGGTGTAGTTAATAGGAACATATGGTTGAAATGTGGTGAAAGCCATTTACCACAAGCACGGACATTTTTGTGCATTTTGTGGCTTTTACGTTCAAATTCCTTTTAAAGCTTCTTGTCTGCTTTGAAGGGTGTTCATTTAACCAACGATGATAATGAAACCGAAAGATACAGACTTTCCCAATAATGTGACAGTATAATAGCCTTAGAATAGAAAAGGTATAGTAGAAATATTCCCACTGCACTGTACGCGTACGTATAAATGTACATACGAATGGCTATCTCAAGTTCTATTCCCTGGGATCCTTTGACGTTTGAAGCTCCTAACAGAAAAGGGGGAAACGGGTTCAAATTGGAATGAAATCAAGATTTTCATGTGATAAAAGATATTGAAGTGTTGAAAAAAGGTTCATGAATTATTCACACATTTGCTTTAGACGGGTTCCAGGCCCTTCCCCCCCCCGACATCAATGAGGATAGAGAAAAAGTGGGAGAGTGAGCTCTATTCACATTTCAAATGAAAACATGTCATTTTGACATTTTGTTTTTCATCGAATGCCAAACTGCGAAGCTGAGGCGTTCTAACCATCTGAGGAGAAAATCGTTTTCCCATCATCATTGAGGATTCCCCTTTTTTCAGGGGGATGTGGATGTGTGCGTGTTTAAGGTGATTCTCCAGGGCATATTTCATTTCGAATTTCTAGCAATGAATTATTTCAGCAACAAACAAATGAAGTTGAACAAGTTTGGTAGAACACGGACCAATGGTAGACGTACACACTCGTACGAACATATACGTACAGAGAGAGAGAGAGAGAGAGAGAGAGAGAGAGAGTGCTTCGCCTCCTGCGAAATGTGTCTCAAAGCGTGGGGCTTCCTAATCCTGCTTGGTCATATCTCATAAAGTTTTTGTTTTGCGGCCAAGGGAATGGGGAACTATCTTTATGTGCAACCAAAGGTCTGATTACTTGTGCCCATCTCGGGCTTGAGGGAATTTGAAGGGGAAAAATCTGGGTCGCTTGCCGCCAGTTGAGCGCGTAAGCCGTATTTTTGCGGGTTAAAAAGAAAGATCCAGGAATCGCCAAACATTTGGAAAAGGATGAGGAGGCTTTCTTCTCGGTAGCCTTGATCTCGTTTTGAGAACGGACAGGGGGAGGAAAACGGAAAATTTCCACCTGGTTACAATTGAGCTCGAGTTTGAAGGCTTCATTTCTTTATTGTCGGCTCTACACCATGTTTGGCTATGTAGTAGATGGAACCATCATATTTCCACATTCCTCCTCCTCCTCCTCCTCCTCCTCCTAGACCTCCACTCCCCTTCCCTCCTCCCCATTGCATTGGAGGAAACAGTTTCAGTCGGTCGGTGTTCTCGCCCCTGAATTGGAACGAGCAGAGAGCTACAGGCTTGAATCAGCTTGCTAGCCAGCAAGCGTGCACGCGTTTTTATAGCCAAATGACCTCAGATATTCCATGAGCTTCAGGATGTCTCTAGAGACCTCAAACGGCCATATCCATTTTTCTTCCTCCTTGAAAACATACGTACGTACAGAAACACGCCAGCCCTTCAAAATATACCGTAGACGCATTGGCCAAAATAAAAATAAAAAAAGAACTCGAGGCGAGCTCCATAAAGTTGGCAACCCAGGCTGGTCCAATTCTAGTCACAATGGAAAAAGGATCCAGCTTTGAAATTGGAATTGAACCATGGACACTTGGCCTAATTCCAGGTTAGAGCAAAGCTTGATTGGCCTTTTGTCTAATGTCACTCTACCTTGAGCTGTTGTGTTTTCTCTTTTGTTGGAACAAGATCGACTAACATGATTTAGTATTTAAACTGGAAATGATCCCAGGTACATGAATAATTTATCCACAATCGCCATGACTTCCTCCTGAATTGGAACTGGAAATGCCAGCCATGGCGAAGAGAGCATGAAGCCCAATTTTCCAGGGGACATGAATAATAAAAGTCGCCTTCTTTTACCTCCACGAAGCCAAACGACTCTTCTTGTCTTGTTCTTTTGGCCATTGTCAGCTGTTGCTGAGGACACGTTCCTTTTAGCGAAAGGGCAGGTTCCAAAAGAACGACGATACTCTCGTTTTTCGTTTTTGCTACCTGTTAAGGTTTGCCGCATGTTTACCAAGTACACAGATAACAACATTGCTTTTTGCCATTCCTTTCCGAAGCCTTGAATCTGCACACTCAAGCGAGCTTTTCCCTTCGAATAGAAATCGCACGGCCTCATTTGACCTCCGGGAAGCAGCCACGACTTTTCGAAAGCGTGCTCAAGTTTTGCGTACTTTTTTTTCTCTGGCCAAGTTCAGTTCGAATGTAAGAATGTAAAGAAATTCTTGAATAATATTCAAGGTGAAGATCAAGAATGAATGGCTGTCGACAGGACAAACGTTTGATGCAAGAAAAGGGAACAGCCTTGGCGGGGGAAAGACAGTGCTGATGTCATGACATATCTCTCGAGCCTTTATTTAGCTCAAAATATTCAATGAGTATGACACAACACGCGTCTTTGAAAGAGACTTTTCTTGCTAGGCAGGGGGACGAGGGTTAGCGGATGTGGTTGCACGCCATTTGTGATTTGGCCTTGGTGAGCGCTCTTGATGAAGACTGTCAATTCTCTTTTCCTTAGGGCGTTCTTCCTCCCAAAATAATAGGTTTTCTAGGTTATATGTGCCGGTGCTTTCAACCTACATAACGATGGATCACCTGGAAATTTATTGAAATGGGGACGTACAAGGAATTACGGCCAAGTTTCGTGGAGAGTGAACGAGAGAGAGGGAAACTTTGAGCAAGCAAAGGGGAACTTTCATACTCAAGATTTGGTCCATATATTCATTAGAGAATTGACTTTCCTCGTGTACACGCCGGTTACACGGCCAGTATAGAGTACGTACTCCACAGTACTATGTCCGTGGATTCTTGGAAAGTAAAAGAAGAAGGAAGAGAAGAAGGAAACGAGGACGGGATGACTTTGTGTGCAAAACGGAGGGGAGAGTTATTTTACAAAAATGCCCATTTTGTTAGGCTCTTCTTCGTTTTCAGTCTCGTTCTTACACGACCTGTTTCTCCTTTTCCATTTGAGTTTGAATGTGCTCAGTTAGTACCCATCATATACCCTCTCTCACACATGCAGGCGCACTTTCCTTATCTGAAAATTGGAACCTGGATCCACCTAGAAATATCCGTGTGGAAAAAGGATTTCAAACGGGTGGATTCTTTTGAAAGCACTACACCACACTAAGTCATTCATTCACTCCCATCGAAACGACCACAGTCCAGTCAATGGCTTGGATCCATCCCTCTTAAAAGAAACGAATCCATGACTCAAACTCGTCTCCATAAACGTTCCTGCTCGACTCCATCCTTATCCAGTTTTGCGCATCTGATGTTCCAAATTTAGGTTATCAATTATCAGCAAAGAAAGGTTGTAACGCAAAATGCTCGATCATTTGAAGGTAGCCTCGTATATTAGTAGTTTATGTTATCGTTAGAATATGGAAGATGACCCGATAAATCAGCTTTTGCAATGTCATTTCTAGATACTCTCAAATTAGTCGATGTTATCGTGACCCGCCTTTACGTGGTGGAAATCGAGTTATCGCTTTCTGAGATTTGAAATGAATTTGAGTGGTTTAGAAATAAAAATGGCTCAACTCAGCCTTATTTCATTTAATCTGGATTGCAAACTAAATTGTAGGAAACTAAATTATTAAATACTTTCCCCGTAAATACAACCCACATACATTGACATGGCATTTTTCGATATTCGACTAGAGGACATTTAATTCTCCATTATCAAATACGGGCTTGCAACATAAATAAAATGATTTTAAGTCAGCACCTCAATCCAATCGACCGATCATAATTTGCAATTAAAACAGAACTGATATTTAACGTTGAAAAATATTCTTGATTTTTAACGGTTAGCAACTCAATGTGATTTCACATACTCATCAATCAAAATTTTGTGGATTTATGCAGAAAGTCCATCGAAAGGTGCCCTGGCTCTCTGTCAGAAGAAATAGGTATCTCTAATACAATGTATTACGAAAGGTAGAAAGGATTTAAAAATATGCATTTTTTAAATATTCCAATGTTTCTTGAAGTTTAGAAGAGGCAGTTATGATTCTAAATGAATAATGAAGGTGTAAAGAACTAGATGCTTTTGAAGACAACGAAATGCTACAATGATGATAATAATAATAACCCTTAATTGCGACTCTTGGTCATATCAGATTGTAAAATGTATAAAACTGTATGCAGAAGATCATATACAGAAATGATTACGAGAATAAAAGAATGAAGTGGTCAGAATGAAAAACCTTCGAAAACTCCAGAAAGTTGTTCAATAAAACGACGAGAAACAGTTTTTTTGGATAACCCATAAACATTAATTTCTTGGAATGATATGGATGCCTCAAACTAAAGCTTTGTTATGGAGAAGCGTTCTAGTCTAGAAATATTTCTTGCGTTGTTCCCCATTTGCCTCACGTACACCAAGAACTCTGAGTTGGTGCTTCCAACAGTAAACCAAAATTAGCTACACTACAATTGTAAGCTATACTCAAAGAACGCTAACAAATCCGGTCCAGAGGTCTTAGTTGCCTTGAACAAATGGTTCCGCTGCAAATAACTTTTAACCATCTGGCCCTCTTTAAGTTGGTTTTTTGCTAAATCAATGAAGCATAAGCGTGGTCTGACAATTTGAACCAGGAAAAGGCCAACCTGATTCTAGGAGTTACAGCTCTATCTCTCTCGTGGTAAGTTGGGTCTTGGTTGAATCCCTTTGAAAATTATGCCTTGTTCCAAGAGGAGTGGATTGGCAAACTTATTTGCTCAAACAAATTTAACAAGGTTCAGAACTAAGATTTTGCCACAAACAGTTCTGTTTGTTAATGTGAAACTTTTTTCAGGCGGGACACACGTTTTGGTTTTTGTTGCTGCACAAATTCAACCCTTCTCGCCTCCCTTAACTTCTTCTTCTATAGATGGTCCAGGGACAATGAATGGACTTCTCGTCGTTTTCATTCTCTTTTCCGTTTTCCTCGGTGGTCCATTCAGGGACCACAACCATAGTGGACTAAAAACTTAGCCTTTGAATTCAATTCATAAAACTGTATCGTTTCGGCATGATTTTGGGAACCTGGAGATGCCCACTATTTTGATTTCGATCCCAACCCTCAAACACCCCAAACACTCGTGGTCCATTCGAAAGGCGGTCCACTTTTTGCTTTTCAAGGGCCACTTTTCCGGTGGCATTGGCCTTCAGCCCTTTTGGCCCGCTTCATTCCCCTTCAAGTTCCTCTTGTTCAAATGAGAAATGTCAAATTGAATTTTTGGTTTCATCGATAAAGGTTTGCTCTCTGGACACGGGTTCCCACAAACACCTTACATTCTCGTGGACCCCATTGATCCTAAATTTACTCACACATCGTGTTCCTTGGGTTCATAGAGATCAAGCTGACTTGAAAGCGGATAAATCAGGGCCAAGACATGAAAGGAGACTTGAACTCGACCACGACCAATGAGGAAGGCTTTTATTGGACGCAACCCGTTGATGGAACCAATTTGAAATCAATTTCCAATGGTCCCGATTCAGCGCCTGGACGGTGGACCCTATTTTTCTTGCTTTTTCTTCGCAAATTGATTGAACCGACAAGTGGGCGGACTCTCATTTCCTGCGTCAGTACTAGCGTGGACAAATTTTGATATTTTTTCAACTCAATCTAATGCTGAAAGCCAGCCAATTCCACGTGTGACTCGTTCGAAATTTGATTTCGAGACACAATTCCGGGAAAGAGTGAATGGAAGCGGTGAAATCGAGAGAAAGAGAGAGAAAGAGAACAAAAAAACCGACGGTAGCGAAAGAGGGAGAGAAAAAAGGTTTTCCGAAGAACGACGATCTAGGTTCTCATACCTTTTCAATAATAAGAGTACGTAGTGCACTTATTGAAAACTGCATTTCATTTGGATTTGAAATGGACATGATGAGCCTGTGTGAGTATGTTCATGTCAAATATTTGCAACTCACTGTCTCGCTCGCATACTCGTACATGAACGTACGTGTACAGTATCACAAAAGGATCTGACGATAATTACTAAATCCCGGTAAAGTAATTGCAGGGTATGGAAACAGAGAGAAAGGGAGAGGAAAAGGCAAACCTTGAAGTCAATGGAAACCATTTTTCATTTTCACGCCAAGAACCCAATCACATATGGTCATATCTGATTCTCAAACATCCGCCTCTATTACATTGACCAAAAACACACTTCCAACCAAATCGGACCATTTTGATTAGTTTCCATATCCATTTCCTCTTTCACACACCACATCGGCGAACGAGCAGACAGGAATCGAGCTCTTTACTATTTCTTCTGGACTGAGGGCTGCACATTTTCCAGGGCTCTTCGAGGGTGTGAAACCATAACATATCGTGATGCAATTCATCTAAGAAGGCTTAAACTCTTCTCCCCTCGTCTCTGAAAGAGTTCAGTGCTCTGGGGATGAAGCGGTAGATGAACGGATGGATGGATGGATAAAGGAATGGATGGATAGCATGGCCATTGCTAAACAACGTTGGTTGGCTGTTGGTGGTTGGTGGTACTTATTTCGAGACTGAGTTTTAAGCGAACGACTCGTTTTTGACACAATCGACTCGTCTCGTCTTTCGGAGTGCTGTTTTCGAGTTGTCGGAGCGGCCTGAACGTTGTGATATGTAGTAGTACACTACACTTGGTGGTATTTCAGTTGATTCTTGTATGTAGGTTTTGGCCCGAATCTCCCTCTCTTTCTCTCTTTCGCTCTCTCACTCCTTCCTTGAGCCAAAGTCATCGATTTTTTGTCCCTATCCATGAGGCTCTGCAACACAAATTCATTAATCATTTTTTTGCCACAGTATATTTTTATTTTGCTGTCGCAGCGCTTTGTTGAATCTGATGGCAAGGGCTTATTGTGGCTTGGTAACCATCCATGGAATATTGTGCCTTTGGATTCATCAACGAGAACTTGAGGATGTGAGGCAGAATCAAGTGCACCCCTGACATTCAAATCAGACCCTCGATGGGGTCGAGGAGGAACACGAGACGTGTAACTTGACCATCATAAACCGGGTCTATTGCCACTTCAACTAAACGATATTTGACTTGTCAATCTCCCTTGAGCACGAGCTAAAGGAACATTCGTCTTGAAAGCCTTTTTGGATCACCTATGCTCGCATTTCCTAATTTTTTACTGTTTCGGTTCCGACCCCCCTTCCCTTTGCCATAAAATTCGACTTTATCACCGGCTCAGAATACAAGTGTGCGAGCTCGGACTTGTAAAACGACGTTCAATCCCATGACCAAACGTATGTTTCCAACAATACAGTAATTTGGTCGCTAGTGACAGAGTAGATTGAAGCAATTACTGCTCAGTGTTTATGTTCCAGAATCTGGTTCAAACTACTTGTAAAGAGCTTTCCTATGGAATTAGAGGCCGTGGATTAAGGGAGGCTGTATCATGCCACCACCTCTTCTTGTCTGTGGCCACTGACTGTGGCTGATACCCATGTCCGTGGCCTCCATTTGTGGTCCTCCAATATTGGTCGAGGCCAAAAGTTGAAGAGGGAACCAAGTTCGTTCCTTGTTCTTTCCACAAACGACTTGTACCTCAGTGATGCCATTTTCAGGCGCATATCGTCGGCTGAGAGGAACAAATCTTTCATCGGTGTTGAACATTTATTCGGGGATACAATATTTCAAATGCGTGAATTGGTCGATCCGAGGTTTGATAATTGGAATAAGGCCCTAAATCGAGATTCAACTTATGGTTGACCAAATAATCAGGTTGACAGTGGCAAGCCTTCGAAAATGGTTGGCCAATGAAGAATAGGAGTGAAAGAAGAAAAAGAACGGAACGAGAACAAAAAAGATCCAATACAAAATGGAACAGAATTGGAAACCCCCGAGAATGAAGACCCCAATGTTAGGGAGTCAAAAATACCACTTAACTATGTTCCTCGGACCAATACCAAAAACAGCAACTCCAGCCTACAGGATCTTCGCTCACAGTAGACCCATTTCCTACATGGATCCTACTCCGAGAAACCCTTTCTTATCTAGAGAGTAAATCATACACAAACTGTATAAAAGAGAAAGTCTGGCCAAGGCCAACCGGAATGCTTGGATTTGACCGGAATCCCTAACAAGTCAGGTCAAGGTGACTACTAGAGTCTTTTATTTACTTTGGGTATAGATATCAGGTCACTCTTTGCACTCTTCGTTTTCAGGTGCGGTCCTTCAATAACACAATGCTCAATTTCAGTTATTGAAGAGAGGAACCAATATTGATAGAATAGTAAGACTACTGCAGACCAATGGGAGCCCAAAAATAAATTCATGTAAAGGAGGAGAGGAAACACCTCAAATTTCTCGGTGATAGCACCGACATTGGGAGTGATACTTTTACAATCACATGCTCAGAAGTAGATAAGTAGATAGAGGGTAAATGTTTAGACAGACCCCGTCCAAAGCTTCCTAGAATGCTTATTAAGCCTTGATGTCATGCAACAGCTGATAATGGTCGGACCATTGAAATAGAAAGCAACAAAGAGCGATAATGCGTTTGTTGTGATTTTCAACTCGAGCTTAATTGGTAACCATTGAGGTGTGGTACCCGAGTTCATTGAAGGCAGCGCATTTACAATCAGAAACTACGCTCTTAACATCCTTTCCTTTGACATTAATCCGTCGTTGTAACTGATCTCGCGTTTATCTTTTTCTGTTTCCGTTTCAACAGTTTCAGTACACTTTAAATATTCGAGGAGTTTTCGCCCAACTGTCGCGCCCAACTGTCGCAGATTAAGTCTAAGAAACAAAGGGGAATATCCCATCTATAGGTGTCTGTGACTTCAACAGCTGACTTGATACTTACAATTCAGCTGCTGATAGGGCAAGAGTTCTAGCCTGAATAAGGTGATGTTGAGGTGTCAATCATCCAAGTGCAAACGAGTTTAGTTACAATTTTGACCAAAGCATTGGTGAGAAAGTGAATGACACAAAGTGTATATTTCACGGAAAACATTGAAAGTTTCAAAGATGATAATTTTGACTCACATTGCCATTATGTAACACGTATTGAAGACAAAAAACCAAAAGTTTTTTTGGCTCACAAAAAATTAAGTGAAGAAACCATTTATAATGCATCAAAACAGTTAAACCTAGCGGTTGCCAAATCTGTGAAACATAAATTGTTAGTGAATCGGGTATTAGAAAGAATATTCATAAGATTAAGAATGGATTATTATAAATATTTTGGTTCATTTTTCATTTGCAGGCTATTAAATCACCAGTAGCGGTTTTAAAGTCTGCAAAAAAGAATTGGAAAAAGTATTCACCACGTTACGAAATCTTGCTTTATCTGAAAGCCATTTCACATTTTTTCTTTGAACCACATAAAAGATAAAAACGCCCAAAATTGTTTCTTAATAATCTAAAACTACGGCAAAAAGTTCTTTCTTTCCTGCCAAACTATTAGTAACGTCCCAGCCATTTCAACGTTGGAAGTCGTTCTAAAACCATTTACAAAGGCCATCCAGGCACTGATTGCTTGTAACTAGTGAGAAGTCTGTTTTCATTTTTCAAGTTTTCATCTTGTAAAACAACATTAAAATGACATAAATATGAACTTATGCCTTAAAATCATGCGTGTCTGGCCCTTTATTGATAAAGCTACTGCAGATCACTGGACCATTAAAATAGATTCACAAGAAGGAAACGAACTAGCATACTTTTGAATCATCTTGACGTTATATTCCAATATGCCGAAAAGTGGTTCCGATTGAGAAATGAGCTATGTGTACTTTATATTACCATATTATAAGTTATTCTCTTTACGCTATGCGTGTGCTTTCTTGCTGTCTTCAAGAGACTCAAATAAAATCTAAAAGACGACATCTATGAAAGCAACCTGGCGTCAATATGTAGACCAAAGAGTATCCTTAAAATAGAGACAAAGTAAAATAGAGACAAAGTAAAATATTTCGAACTGTTCGAGTCAACTAACACAGACTGGACACTTTGATCAAGTCTCGAAAAGGATGCCAAGACAAAAGAGAATCGGGAATTGCTTTACTTTATCACCAAATATTGTACCTAGGTGTCTTAGTAGCTTCAAAGTTCATTTCGAATAACTTGAGGAGGATCCACGACCCAATCCCAAGGCCAGCATCCAATTTCAAAACTCTTCCCGGGCTCTTTGTGTGCTCGGCTTTTGTTTTTCTAGCTTCTTTCTTTGATCGTGTGTGTGTGTGTGTGACTCCCTACTTTGGCGTCAGTCGATTCGAGTAGCTCGGCCCAGGCTCCTTGTCACATGGTGTTTACTAGTGAATCAATCAAATCATGGAGTATTGGGATTAAGACTGAGAAGTTCCTCGAAGAGAAGTCAGACGTGTGGAGGATCAACATCAAACAGCCTCTAATGCAATTCAAGATCGAGCCTTGAGAAAAGCCACTGACTTCATGACTTTAGGCGCTGGTATTTTGGGACTGGCTTCCTCCTCATCAGCTTTTGCTGGCTGGCTGGCTCGTATGCTCAGGCGCTCAAGAGATCCTTGAAACAATAGCTTATCTTTAGAACGAGATAGCGTTCCAAGTTTCATGGACCATAAAAGAGTCTTCCATGAGGATCCGTTCGCGATCCGAACCAAGTTTTTAGCCCTGCAAATGAGGAAGGTGTCTAAAAAGAGACCCTGCACTTGGAAAGTGAGAATGAGAAAGAGAGCCAGCCAGATCTGGAGTGTAGACTCTCAACCAAGGCACTACCAACAAGGGAGAAGATGGAGAACCAGGGTCAGAATCAAGTTTCCATTTGTTCCCAAAGTTGGATGATAGAGTGGATATATGAGTTCCTGTCTGATGTATTGGAACATGGGAACAGTTCTCGAAGGGCCGACGAACTTCCGTTGCACTTTCCAGTCCCGGGAAAGGCGATTTTCAAGTCCAATTTCCAGGAACTTGAACCACCGAGCGAGCAGTCCCGATTGGTCTCATTCAATCTGTCTTGAAAGTGGATCACTCACATTCAATATGTCAAGCGGATAATCTTGTGGAGTATCTTGTTTACTGAGGATATGATTGTTCGTTTTAAAGAAGATGTGCTCGATTGTGTCTTTGATCCGGAGTCTCCGAGAGACGTCAATCTTCGCTCTCGCCTACATACGTCTGTATTGTACAACTGTGCATTGTGTGGTGGTCTACTCTTACTCTAAGACATGTTCCACTTTTCCATTTCTGAAGGATGATGCATATCTAGGCCATTTTTCATCATGTAATCTCTCCTGACGGAATATTGTAAGGAACAGGAGCTTTGTTGACCTTTCTCATGTTCAAGTTTTCTTCAGTTTATAATTTGGGAGGCTCTGAAGAATCAAGCAGGCTATACCCCAAGGGTACTGGTGTCTCTGATGGTGATGGTAATTGTCGGAGAGAGACTCTGAAGTTGTGCCGGATCTGAATCTAGAGTCAAAGATCTGATTCTTGACGATGATTGCTGATGTGAGCGCAATATATTCAGGATCTTGTCCATCCATGTGTGCATGTGTACTCGTATACACTGTACTTGTATGTACTTGGACGTGTGTGCGTGTGGGTTTGCCAGCTTGCGTGAGTTGCGGACCAGGTCTGTTTGTTCCCCCAGATCCAATTTGCCTCGGGGGAAGATGATCTCCTTCTGCCTTGTGGTTCTTCGTCTTCCTCCTTTGCTTGGTCTTCTACACAGTGTACGTACAGTACATCCAGTGGTGAGGTTGCTTCTTCTGTCTGTTGAGAAGAAAGATCTGGGTAGGGTACTATGCATGTGTGTTTGCTCGCTTGGATTTTGGGTTGGTGAATGGGTTACAAAGCACCCAGGATGACCAATGTGGAGACGGGTGAGTATTGACGGGACTTCCTCTGCCCGAACTTGTCACTTTCTGAGACGAGTGAGCTACTCATGCTTGGGCTTAGGCAGCCTCAGAATATTGTTCCTCAGCTTGACATGTCAGAAACTTGCCCACAAGAGTCTCGATTTGGTGTGGATATCCAAAGATCTACTATATCAAGGGTAGGAACAAAAACTTATTTTGGACAGGGCAATATGGGCATCCTCCGATATGAAGAAACGCCATCTTTCCATTTCATAATTGAATAGTCCGCCCTCCGTTGTCGCACCCCCATTTCATCCACCAATTCAAGTTTCAAAAGCTTGGCGACAAGAATTAGTTGTCGCAAAACAACCTTTGAGTTGGAAATCACATTTGAATTCCCCGCCACTTTTCTGTTCCGAATACGTCAGCGTCAGAATCAGCTCGAAAGTTTTTCCACCTCGAAAGTTTCGAATCTGGCAATGGCTTTGTGGTTGTCGAGCTTAAGCATTATGGAATTGGAATAACCTATTTTGAACGAAAACTGACGACCTCTCCCCTCGTTCTCCTCCTCGTTCTCGTCCTCGCCTTCCTCCTTCCCATTTTCTCCGGGGAGGGAATGAGTACATTTCTCCCGAATTTCCTTTCCCTTCGTTCATTTTCTTCTTCGTCTTCGTCCCCTGTTTCTCTTGGAGTCTGTATATCAAGTAGTGGAACACCCATCAGGCCATCACCCTTGGTTAGTAGTCCCTCTGTGAACACTATATGCTTAGCAAACATATAAACATTGTGAGAGGTCTTTTCCTGAGGTTGATGGCCCCCTTTTTGCCCCTGGTATGATGGAAAACGTCCTCTTTCCAGATTGCCTCCTCATTCTCCTGCCCCCAAAGCTTGATGATGAGAAGGCAGAGGCTGAAGACGAAGAATGAGAGGAACGAGACGAGGAGGAGAATTAGACAGAAGTACTAGAAGAAGAGGTCGATCCGTGGCACCGTCAAGCTTCAATCTTCAACAAGACTTCAAGGCGTCAAGAGAGGCGAGCAACGACTTGAACTTTTGCCTATGTACACGATTAGACGATTTTGTTCGTGGCCTCACATGGCCTCATCAGCCTTTTGAACAAAACGTGAGATGAGATTGCTGGGGAATGGTTGGTGTGGGACGACAGTCTCTCCGAGTTTGTTGGCACATTGCTTGTCAGACCTCCACCGCCACAATTAGCATGGAGCAAATACGTTTTCATCTAATTGGGACGAGTCGCGTCGCCTTATCTTTTTCCGCCTATCCCCAAGGACTCCGCAACAACAGAGTTGTGACCTCTTCATGTCGCCTTTTAACACGAACTCGGCCAAGGGTCCTGATGGGTGAACTTACACTTCCTTGTTGGCACACAGATATATGAATGTGTATACCATGTGCCCGAGCTCCTCGTTGGACACAGAACAAGCTCGATGAGTTACGGTGAGTACCATGTACCATGTAGCATGTACAGCATGTGCGTGCGTGTGGTTCCAAGCCTTTCTTTGGAGTCATCTGACCGTGTTCCTCCGTTGAAGACCTCGTACATTAACTCCCTCTGATATAATCAAAGTGACCATCAAAGGGAAAGGGGAGAAGAAGGGAGAATCCAATGGCTGGAAAGGAAAAAGAAGAGAGAATGTGATTTGGACTAAATTTCATTACTTCTCGTGTTGATGGGGATAGGGCTTGGATTCGAACCCACTGTTGATCACGTTTAGGACCAACTGGACCCCACTCTGCATGCCAATAGTCAGTAGTAGCTAAGTACTGTAGAAGGTAGTGGTCATTGGTAGCAAATGACTCTGGTGCCAATGGTCAAATCGTTCAATGTCGTGATCAAAGCTTTAATTCATTGCTTTCTTGTACGCTCACTATCTTTTGGCTGGTGAAATCTACTCCAAGACCGCAAAGCAGGGACCGACTTTCAAAAATACCTACCCCGGATGACGGGGCTCTGCCTCCTCACTGAATCCAATAAAATGGACTGACTGACTTTCGGGGCTAAGTAGTCGAGAGAGCCCCGAGGAGGAAAGGTCCGTGAGAATTGGTTTTGTTGTTATTGTTGCGAGTGGTCTCTTTGGAATAGTTATACCATACAAAGGTGGAAACAAGCAGACAGACAGGCGAGGAAACTTGGCGAAACAGGACCGGTTCGGTTGGCTGGGTTTAGTTAATCAAATTTACAATTACGAGCCCAGGCGGGGCTTTCTCTTACCCTAATATAAAATAGGGATCAGAGAAGGCTTGATTAAATGTTGGATTCACTTATTTCGCAATTCGTTTGCCCCTTCCATGATTAAGGAGGTGTGTAATCAAATCTCGCCTTTGACCACGTTACTCCAATGTCCTACCAATATTTTATGTACTGCGCGGCAGTCAATGAGGGGTCCCTACAAGTTCATGAAGGTGGCAAATGTGCCTCGTTCCAATCGGAAAGATTTCGTGGATAATGTTGCCGTCTTCCTATCTGCAAACAGACTAGATCCAGTTCAAGGATGAGGGTTTTTTACCCGCTTGGGTAGGATGAATATGGATCAACGACACGCTCGACGAAAGGTGTCATGCAGTGATACTTCTAGGACAGAATTCGATTTGGTATTCACTCGGGAAATTCGTTCTCAGCTGCTGACGATGGCATTTGAAAGAATGTGAACTCACCACATGTTGAGAGGGAGACTCCTCCGGGGCTTATCATCTTTGAGGACGGCGAGGCCGACTTCTGTGTTCGTTCGTTCGTTTGTCCCTACATAAACCGAGGAGAACGAGGACAAGAGGACCTCTTCCTTCCGTCTAGGTCCGTGCTTTTGAGCAGCTTAGAGGGAAGATTTATTCGTGTGCGCCTGCAGTTCCATGGGATCCGTGGGTTTCGCCAACCATTCGCTCCTGGGTGGTTGGGTTTTCGAGATCGATGAAGAGCCGACCTCCCAGCCGTGGGTCGTCTTGAATAATGGCATTGTTTTGCTATGCGTTGACTTTTTGAGTCAGAATAATTGTTCAACCGGGCTGAAGGTACCCCTGCGGAGGAGTAGCTGCTCGGGACAGTTTCCGTTCAATCCTAGTCCAGATGGATCTGGGTGGTTATTATTTTGATGCTGCCAAGGGTGCATAATGGAGAGCCGATTTCGTGAATACAGCTAGCTCTGTCTATGAATGGAGAGGAATGATGCTCAGGCTGTGAGATTTCCCGTCAGGGGCTAGCTCCTGCTAACTTTGTGTATATGGGAGATCCCAGTTGTTATTTCTTCTAAGTGATCTCGCTTGCCACCAACGGAAATAGCGGAAATTTATTCACACGTGACTTACACGACAGGAGGCGCCACGAGGCCCCAAATGTGGCTCACATTCAAGATCCAAGGCCTTCTTGAAGGATGTTGAGTCGCTCGTTCCTTCGTTGACTTTTCACCTCGTTTTCCGAGCAAACTTCTGGAATGTCACCGCTCCCATCTACAGTAATAGTACAAAAATACAGCGTATTACGTGCAGAAAAGTACTGCACACTACTTGTGCATTCAAGAGATTAGAAGTGACAGAAGAGGCCAGGGGCACAATTGATCCGCAAATCCCTGTATAGATTCAATTCGTACAGTACGCGTACAGCCCACTCAATATCATTTTGCTCTTTTTTCCCTTTCTGAACCAATTACCGAAGAGTCGTATGTTGAGAAGAGAGAGGCCAGTTCGAGCCTGAGATGATTACCTACATGTATGTCTCTGGATGGCATGGCCCCCCGAGATCTGCTGAAGTACGAATAACTTGGAATGTACGTTTGTTCGAGTACTCCTGACTAGTATCGAAGGCATGGCTGACACAACGGGAAATTAGGAATGTTTTCCCCCAACCATGCAATCATACATCATCACAAGTCCATCATTTTCCTATACCAAATGGCCCTTGAAAAGTTTCACTGAAGTCATTGCCACATTTCCGCGCCAAACTTCGATCCAAACGATCTGCGTGTGTATTAGTGAATGAATGTGTGCAAGCAAGTAAGTCAGCAAGCATGCTAGCAATCCTCTTTGGCGTCTTGTTCCGTTCACTTCCGCGATATTCGCGCCGCACTCAAGTGATCATAAATCAGCCGTTATTGGGCTGGGGTCCAAATCGATCAATATTTATGGCAAATATGCCGTGGAGCGAGCCATGCCATTTCGCCGACTTGATTGACGTTTTCTGACAGTTAGATTGTATAATCTTGCCCCCTCTGTGGAGTCGAATGACTTGTGTACGTTATGGCATTGCAACTTGATTTGAATGACGGATGTACATGGCTCTCTACTAGTATGTGCTGCATGTCAAAAGGAAAGTGAAAGACCTCGGTGATGGTCATAACATACCCCAAATGACCGTGTCTGTGACCAGGAGCATCGGCCAGTCTTTCGACATACTACGTACATACACGCACACACACACACCACAATGAACAGCAATCCAGTGTTCTGTACCTACGAAGTACAGTACATGAAACATGGACACTAATATGGGCCCAGCGAGGCACAGCATTGAACGTAAATAGGCCTCAGATGAAGAAGACCACTAAGCGACGGGCCCGATGAAAAATGGTTCCCGGTTGGCAAAAAGTGGCATCCAGCTTCATCGTGCCAAATCGTGTAAGGAACGGTGTGTGTTTTTGCCCTCCTCAGAATTCATCAATCTGCAACGGAATTGAACATTTTTGGCCACTTTAATGAGCCATTGTCTTGGCCATGACTCTCGCTCGCGTCCGTCATTGAGCAAATGGTGGATGGACAAACGACGGATGGACGAATGCTAGATGGATGTATGATCTGGAATAACGAACATCGTGGCGATGCAATTGCCATCGCTGCCTTACCGTGTCCTAACACCCTCCTAAGTGCTCGAGGACAAAATCTTTTAGTACTTCAGTCCATTCTTGGGCATTGATCTTCACGCCAGGCACATGGTACATATTACACATTGAAAGACGTTGTATCGAGTTAGCATATTAAGAAGACTCGACTCGGACGAGCAAAGTGTTCATTTCGTGGCCGCTAGACGTTCAAAGATTCCATGAGTCTCGGATTTATTCTTGCTTACTCGGCTCTCCGTACCTCTGAAGCACTCACTAGTTTTATTTCGGCTGCTGTTTTTGTTCAAATGCTAGTTGTTATTGTTGTTGCTGTTGTTGGTTGATGATGATGATCTAGGAGTAGGTGTATAAGCCAGACCAGCCAACAGCGTGGCAGGCAAATAACTTGGAGAGGTGGAGGTTTCATGTTTCCATTGAGCAATGTCTGGTAGAGTTGTCAAAGCTCCTCCTGACCAGGATGTGGCATTTGTCCAATTTGAAGCGTCACATATCAAAATGTGATGTATATTTTTTTCTTTTTTCCATAGCTCCATTGCTGGCTGGATCAAATGAGTCAAAACGTGCATTTAATTACAGGGCACAGATCTCTCGTTGGCCTACTCCAAGTAAGGTGAACCACAATGAGAGACGGGTGAGATTGAATTGCCTTTGCCTTTGCCTTTTCAGCTTAGTAGCCTAGCAGCCTGGGAGCACCTCGGCATGAAATCATTTTAATGCATTCAATAACCACCTTCTGTGAAATGTCTCCACACTAATTTTTTTCCGATGAAAAGCCGAAATGTGTTCACAGTCGCTCTCCTAAGGACCACTTTCCAAGTCTGGAATGGAACGGGAACATTTAGGTCGAACGGAATTGAGTCGATGTCGTTGGGCGGACTCCACTCAAGCATGTTCCCTCTGAGGTTCCACGACCACCAAAGCTTGGCGATGTCAGCTTGTTGGCACACTAGACACAGCCATTAATCACTCTTCAATTTGAAATGTTGTTCCATTAGGAAGTGAAAGGTAAATTGCCAACAAGGGAATTGAAAGAGAGGCCGAGAGAGAGCGAGCGAGCGAGAGAGAGAGAGCTTCCCGCATTTCCCCCCTAGATACCACTTTCAATTCGACAACCTATCTCCTCAACTTCCGAATGGGGATACTGTCGCATAAGCTGGAAAGAGTTCCCAATAAAGGGATAGGCCAATCTAGATGTGTGTTCCCGCCCTCATGGCCTTTATTGGAAATGGCTGCTTCTCTAAAAAACATGGCCTTGTCAAACATTACTGGAGGCACTGAGAGTTTTATTGCCTTTTTCGCTCACCCCCAAGCCCCCCATTTTCGCCTACATATGGTTTATCGCCTTTATCGAACGCCTTTCAATAAAATTAGATTTCAGTTACATATGTTTACAAGTCCCTTGGACATATTTTACGACCCACGCCCGACGGTTCATATTTTAAGAGGCGTGAATGCAGAAAACCACCAATCTTAAGGTTGTGTTTTTTTCGCCTCTGAAAATGAGTCGGCTAGCTGGATCACAGAGAGTCCAGGAATCTTATGGTGATCTAAGGTCATTTGAAAATTTCGGGTCAAGAGGGAATGATGAAAGATCATTGCTCTTGCGCCGTCTTTCTCCTTCCAATCTTTTTGGCTCGCCCCCATTTCTTCCTTCAAACGAGCTGCCCTTCACTATCCATTGCTCCAACCGAAGAGGATAAAAAAAACAAAGACAAGGGTCATTTGTAAGCGACGTCACAAGATGGTTGAAAAATGATGCTCGACTTGCTAGTTTGGGGCTGGCTTCATTTCTCATCAAACCCTCTCATTCTCTCGGTCCGATGCACATTTCATTGCAATGATGATTGGCTGTTACAAATCTCTGGAGCAGGTCCATTCATGGACAAACCCAGTTGGTTGGTGTTTTTTCCCCTCTTCATCTAGCATCGAATGCGCTTCAAATCCAAATCTTGATGAGAAGCATTATCGATTGTGATTGTGAAAAAAGCCATCTCGAGTGAGTTGAGCGGTAGTTGGTTGATGTTTGTCGGTAGAACAAGTTCGATCGATTCGAATCTGAGGCCTGGTTCCCAATGTTTTGGCAAGTGTGCAATGTGCTCTCAAGCCATGAAATGAAGCAATCATGCATTCGAAAATATGACGAGCCTCTATAAAAGTTCTTCTCGCGCCGAGCCTGCCGTCTTCCGTCTTCCGTCTGCAGTCCACCATTTGTTGAATTCGGAGGCAGGCATGACCAATGGTGAGATGATAAAACGTATGACCACGAAAGGCCAAACCAGAGTCCATGAGAAAGCACGCGTCTTCGTAGCATTCATTATCGATAGAACCATAGAACACGTGGTAACATCCGCCGCAAATAAAGCGACCAAAAGCATAAAAATACATGATCTCTGTAGTTCTTCCTGAAAAATCTCGTTATGGAATGAAAAGACATCGTCGGTCGGATTCCGAATGTCTTTCGGCACACATATTTGTACCGTCGAGTGTTTAGTCGGATTATCCCCTCAAGTTTAAATGGGGTGAATCCATAAATAAATCTGAGAGGATCAGTAAGTGCACCCACAACGCTCGCTCGTCTTTCGTTTGTCCAGAGATATTTTGACCGCAATCAAGTGAGTTCGGACCGAAGTATCCCATAAGGACTGAGCCAAAGAAAGGACGACGAAAAGACCATCTGATATTTGACCCGTTGGTGCCAAGACAAATCGTCTTTTGACGAGATTGTCGGATTACTGTAGGTACGTTCTAACGCGGAGATACCTCGCATTAGAGCTCACATCTTCATTTAAGTTGTTACTTGTACCATAAATCGACTCACCAATCCAAAGACGAATGGACAATTCAGTCAATTGGGACAGCTTCTTGGGTTGCTACTCATGACAATTTTGTTGCACTGACGTGAGGTTGTTCTTAGGACTAGTAGGACTTGGAATGATGAGGGAAAGAGAACAATAGTGTAAGGAGCACGTTAAAAGCTTTAATAGCTCGGTTGGCTGACTTGTATTAATGTACAGTATTTTCTTGCAGGTTCTTTCGCCTGGGCATTTGAATTCGACTCGATGGTGTACAGTGGAGTGAATCAAAAAAGCTGTAAAATAAATGTCATGACTGGCTATTCTGAATCATTATTCGGATCTCAAGTGGGATATCTTAAACGGCGTTGCAGCAGTAGCAGCAGTAGCAGCCGTAGCAGCAGTAGCAGCAGAAGCAGCAGTAGCAGCAGTAGCAGCAGTGGCTGTTGCAAACATTCAACCTCGAACCCACCACGAGGAAGGATTTGACGTCATTTTTCGCGCTAAATTTGAACACGGATGTTTTTCAATAGGATTTGTCAGAGTCATCCTTTGAAAATAACAATTTTGAGGTTGGCTGAAGTAAATGCCAGATGATTGGATTGGAAGCAATGCTATAGTGAAAAGAGATCAATAATCTGCCTTGATCGTGACACTGAAGCAATCTGATTAGTATTTGGTAGCATTCAAATAGTAATCATGTCTCTGAACTTATGATCAGGGCAGGAACGGACGAACGGACGAGCTGACGAGCGGACGAGCGGACGAGCGGACGTAGGGGGGACGGGCCAGCGCTTGGAATGAAATAATGGAATACTACTATACTTCTATTGAGTGCAGCTCAAATTGTGTGAGAATTTAGGGTAGAGCTTTGACCTTGGGGGTTCTCAAAAATAAGAACAGAGATCTCCCGCTGATTGAAGCTCTCAAGACATGAATTATAAGGTTACCCGTGATCACCACACATTCTTTCTTCGTCTTCGTTTTAGGGAGCATTGCCAGGGTTTAAACGTACAAAAAGGAATTGAAATTCCTCCTCCTTTTGAGGTAATCCAAAGTTAGAGAGGAATTTGATAATATTCAAACTGCACACTGCAAACTGAACATTGAAATCAAGCAATGGCGGGCACGTAGGGTAAGGATTGAAAAAAATATATGTATTGGATTGACCGGGACAAGAGAAATCAAATCCAACCAATGATTGATCGCATCCATGCAAGCATGTTAAGATATTTTCTTTTGAGTAAAATCGTGCCATTTGTACTCAAGAACCGGTAAGTTACCAATTCCGATGTTCAATTAAACTCAACGCACGTGGTCAGAAGGGCCATTTCGTTTCATTTCAATTCACAAGGGCATGAGCAAAACAACAATTTAGAGATTCATGTTGATAAATTTGATAAATACTTAGGATTCAATTCTTAAAGCATAAGGTCAGTTACACTTATCGGTGACTAGACTGGCACTGCATTGCAAGAAAAGAAACATGGGTCCAAGAACTCTTGTGGGCTCCCCAATTGCAGCTAGTGGGCCTTGGGATTCAAAGCCGTTGCCAACCTTTTCCTTTCAGACATGGAATAGAGTTCAAACGTGAAACATAAGTACATAGATAGCTGCTCCTCGGAGCGAGGTATTTGCACAAGGTTTCATGGCTGGAAAAGGTGCACAAAATTCGGTACTTTATTTCGTCTCAAGGAAAATGGTTCATCAAGCGTTCATATCTGCATCTCTCCTCGTTGGTGTAGAGATAGACTAAGGCTACGTAGAGGAGTCATGGTTGAGCTTTTTTGAGGTCATTCAAGAATATTTGAAGTGGTCAAGAACTTCTACCCTCTCTATTGTACGTCCGTCCGTTTGTAATTCGTCTGGGTGAGTGTTGACCGATGGCTGATTTGTGGGGGGCCATATTTGTCCGCGATAGTCGTCCGTCGAGGACCGAGGACGGAAGGCGAATGAAACGTTTTGTTCATCCGGCATTGGAAACGATGGAGTGAGAAGAGGCTCTCTTGAAAAGGGAAAACGCGTATCCGCTGTCGACTGTAGTTGTTGTTTGTGACCACCTGAATGTCTCCTAACCCCAAAATACATTACTTAAATATCCATTACCATGATGGCATGGAAAGGGCTCTCATGCTGAGCTTCCAACACACTAACCAACCCACAAAACCAGCTTGCTAGCTAACCAAACAAGCAACCAACGAGCCAGTCAGCCACTCAACCAGTCAGCCAGTCAGCCAGTCAACCAACCAGCCTACCTCCTCCTCTGGTGGCAACTGACAATGTGGCCAAGTATCTTCTCGAAACCCCTTAATCCACCTCAAAGCACCAATTCTTCCGAGGACTTGCAACCCATAATATTGGAACAGGAAACGCTTTCAAGACTTTCCTCGTAAAACCCCAAGATACCAACCAGAAGACCACGACAGCGTGGACAAAACTCCAATGAATCCAAAGCAATTCCATTCGATTTGAGGCAGAGCAAGAGAGCAAACTCCATCATTAAGAGCAGCGAGGTCATTCCTCTGAATAAGCACAATCCATTAAAGATCAAGGAGTTTGTTGCACGAATGGGTTTCGGCACAAAAGCCATTGAACACATTCACATCATCGTCCATAAGATAGCGTGTGAAGAGCCACTGAATTCCTCAGTTTGGCCAAGACAATTTCTGACACACTCACCAGGGTAAGTAGGTATATAGGTATGCCAGTATGTCTAAATTATCCAATCCACGATTTTTTTCCGTTTTGATGACAATGGGAAGGGGTTGACCGCCGAACGTCAACAAAGACCACTTTAAAAATCATTGTTCGTGGCCGTTCATGTTAGAGAAATGGTGGTGGAATGGACGGAATGCTGGCTCGGAGGCAGCACTTTTTGCTCAGACTGACAGTGTCAATAGTGATAATGTGCTTACTTTATGGTGTCCAATGGGTACTAGAAACTCAAACAAACCCTGTCTGAAATGGGTTGTTGTGGTTGTTACTCCCGCTGACAAAACCTCGTCAAGACTCAAGGAGACGTCGACGACCATGAACAGCCATGCTCGACCCCAAGTATAGGTTGACAGGAGATATACTTGAGAGAGCCTCTTTGCTCTGAAACACCAAGTGCTTGTCTCGAAAAAATCCTAACTAGGACATAAATAAGTAATTGAGTTTGGTCATTGAGTTCTTCGAATGATCAGTTGGTCGATCTTTCCGTAGCGTCTCCGTAGAAGCACCAGACACAACCGAGCACCTAAATCATCATCACGCTGATCATCATCATCTTGGTTTTGCTTTGAGTTCACGAGTCCACTGAACTACGGGTCTACCAATCTCTCCTCCGACTGGCAACACCATTGAAACCTTTTTTAAAAAGCCCAGCAAAAACCTGACCTGCTCGGAAACACAATGGAATGTGTTTCAACTCGAAGCCATTCGGCCCTCGACCCTTTTTCCCCCTGAACTCTTGAAAAATTACGTGAATATTGACAACCGTCAACCATTGAGGCTCCAACCAACCCATCCAGGCTCTTGGGCCAACCTTTGTTTTGGTTGATGCAATGGGTGTGTTGTTGAACTGGAGGATCCGTTCAAACGAGTACTAAGTACTCAGCGATCGCAACCAACGGTCGGCGAGTGTTGAGATAGCAGCAGATGCATTTTTTGTTATCTGTCTTTGTGGAAAACGAACAGGAAATTGGCCGCAACGTTATTTCATTCACTCCTCTCAAAGTGGAGGAGGAGGAGGAAGAGGAGGAATCGACGTCCATATTCCAATGAGCACCGATCGGAGACCGCGGCTAGATCCAAGTCTCCACATTCACCGTTTCAGCGTGGCAATGGTCATCAATTCGACCAAGCAAGCGCCCGTAGAAATCGATCTGGGGAAGCAATTTCACGCGTCTACCAGAGTGCTTCCTCCTCGTCAGTGATCCAACCTCATTGGTAGATCTGTGACTTGTCTCTGATTATGTGGCACACCTTGAATGAACCTTGCTTTGGGCGTAGTGCACCGATCATCTATATTACCTGCCACTAATTTCCTGTTTTCGACGGAATCTCCCCCGGTCCTCCACTCTCGAATTGGTTGTAATTAAAGTTTTTAATCTTTTCTTTCGTCTTCTTTCTCGTTCTCTCCCATTCTCGTCGACAGGGTTTGAAAATGTGCATGGACATGACGAGCTGGTTGCTGGTTGGGATCCAAGGAATGCCATAGTTCCACCTTCAGCCCCCAGTCACCGATTGCACCCACTGAGTACACATCTCCCACTACTACCACTGTTACATGGTGGTGCTTTGCTATAACTCTGACAAATGCAGTAGACGGTGCGTACATAGTCAACCAATCAGGAAATCAAACTCATTGAAGTCGTGTGAATTTTCGACGTGGTCCTGTCGTTCCCGGAGAAGTCTTATGTCCGCTCGAATCCTCCTTCACTCTGCCCGGGTGAAGGAAGACGAAAAAATGGGATATTATCCCTAATCATAGCTTTGAGCCATTATTAGTCATGCCTCCGCGCCACATTCAGGCATCTAACCTCTATCCTACCGGGGCTAAGAGAATAGAACTCTACGAGGCACTCTACTGATAGATACTTATTACATGGCTGATAGACATAGGTAGAAAGAGAGAGAGAGAGAGAGAGAGAGAGAGAGAGAGAGAGAGTCCTTCGTTAGTCATTGGTAGTAATTTCAAAAATCCTGTCGTCCCACTTTCTTCAACCCTTGTTTCTCAATCCCACACCTTCACGCCATGGCCCAGTCACGGCCCAGCCAATGCGGATTAATGTGAGATTTGAGGGAGAAATAAAAAATCGGACGTATCAAACAAGGATGTTGAAAAAACTTCCAAGCTGAAAATAGCATTCCTCTGCTTGAAGAGCGAATCGCGGATCAAGTGATTAGTTGTCGACATCCCGTGCTTCAATGGACAACCATGGTTGACAAGAGCCAGAATCCACAACTGTAGCGTCATTGAATAAATCGTTCATGCATAATACAAGACGCTCCCAATCCAAAGTACATTGGAGGCCTTTGATAGGGTCAATCTCTTTTGTTGTTTCATTTGAGTGCCTCCATTCTAATTTCCGCGGGACCATGCCCATTGATGAGGGGCGATGTGTAATTATGAAAAGGCAACTTTTGAAGTGTTATTGCCGCTCAACCATCGTAAACCTGACTCAGACCAGCTGAGCCAAATGAGTCCGGAGCGAAGGAAGCGATGACCGAAAAACTTGCCAGATTCTGGTTGTGGAGTTCGAGGGTCTTCATCACTGCAAAACCCATTCACTCGACCAAGAGGGATCCGTGCCTCTGTCTCTCTTGCCCTTCTCGTCAAACTTCTCCGCCGTTTACGTCCATAACAGAATGGAAAATGGCCCTCTCATGAAGGGTTGAACCCAGTCTTTAAATAATTAGTCGTGATTTTGAGTTTGGAGGATTTTTTTTCCACGTTTCAAACTGGATAGAGAGAGAAAAGGCCCTCTTGGTTAGTACCCCCATTTGAGTACCACCAAACATTTCAAGCGGGTTCCACGTTGTTACAATTACTTTGATGGCTAATCCCCAGCGAATGGTCTTCGTCCAATGTTAATTCTTTCATGGCTTCATGGCTTGTTCCGAATGATAAGGAGGATGGTGTATCGATTAGTGGCGAGGACATGGCACTAATAAACGAAAGAGGTGGTCTGGTCGGATCGTGAGACCTTGGTGATTGCGCTTTTTGCTCGTTACCCTGAATGTCTTATTAGCGTGGCTGCTGCTTCTTGTCTTAAGGGCTCCTTCTCCCCTTCACCCTAGCCAGCCCCCTGCTCTAGTACTCTCTGTCTGCGTCATTTCTCTGCCGTGTTCTCAAGAGCTCTGTCAGTTCGTGTATATGTGCACATCTACCACTATGTGGTAGTAACGACAAGCGCAAAAGAGTTCCTTTGACTTTAATTATGCCAATTTTAAGCCTCCGATTCCTTGTTCAACAAGCAAGCTAGGGATTCGTCGTACACATCCTGCCAAAACCCTTCCACTTCGAGTTGGTGACTCGACTTGATGAGCCGAAGACATTTGAATGAGATGATGGCTTTTTGTCGGCAGCTTGTATTTACCCTCTTCCACGAACCGAGACCATCTTCCAGTGACGAGACGACCAGATTTGCAGATCTGTTGCCTCCCTGGAAAGCTGACTCGAGCCCTATCTCGTTCAATTTGGCTAAAGGCTAAAGGGGATCCCACTATTTGAGTGCGTGTGTGTAAAGGGTTGAGGAAAATGTCGACGAATGGGCAACAACTCGAACTCGGGAGAGCCTCCAGAAAAACCAGAGTCCAAGTCCAAGAAATGAAAGAGAGTGAGGGAAGAAGTCATTGGTCTTCTTCTTCTTCTTCTTCTTCTTCTTCTCCTTCTCCTTCTTCAAGAACGCCTTCCGTCTCTCCTCGAGCAGCAATGGAGTTGATAACAGTAGGGGTCTTCTTTTGGCAACTGTGAATAGGTCATTTAATGAAGTGGCTAACAGCTCCCGGTCGGCCTCATGAAAACATCCATTCTACACGCACCCACACACGCTTCTCAGTGGCTACTGCTTACTGACGAGGTTCTGTCGGTCTTCTCTGGCCAAAAAAAAAGTTTCGTCCCATCTCCATAAACTTTAATCTTCATCCACTTCCTCAATTGAGACCTTTCAGCAAATTGCTCGAAATTCTTTGCACATAGATTCGCTCATCGCATTGGGATGGAAAACCAGTGTGACCCATTTTTTTGAATCTCGAATCCGCCACCCTGATTATCTGGTCTTTGTTGTCCATGGTACAATGACAACATTCAGGAAAAAAATGGGACGTTTGCTATCAATTAGTTTGTTCATTCGGGTCATTGCCAAGACCCCCTTGCCTGTGAATGCGACTTGCTGTATTCTGAATGAACTCCAATTAGACCACCGCTTGAAAAGATTCCAAATGCATGAAACATGTACTATGGTTATGGAGCCTTAGCAAAGAGAGCGGGGAGTAAAAAATGGAACCAGAAGCGCATTTTCCACGTGTATGAATGTCGAGAATGTTTTGCATTGTGCACTTCCGGGAGGTCCTCAATGTTATATGTGGGTTAGGAATTCACAAGGTTTTTCCCCCCGAAGTGAAGAAAGCAGGCTAGATTGGAACAGATTTGGATTCCGCCAACGAATTATTCCTGTCGTGGTTGGTAATCCAGTAATCCTGATGTAATTTAAAAGCTGCTACGTGCTCCACTTTGTCTTCATTCTGCTCAAGATTCCCCTTCCTTCGTTGTTGCCTAACTTGGTTGTTTGTTTCAGGTGCGCAAGTGCTCGAATTGTGTATGTCGTGTGAAAGTCTCTCTCTCTACCCGTGTAAATTTACGTACAATACATCTTCGGGATTCGTCTGGTGGTTCTTGGTCTTGGTCATGAGTTACTCCTCTTTTTTTGTGTGGATCGAGCCAAGTTCCTCCCTACACAATCTATCTCGCAGCTCCACGGCCAAAACCGCTCCCTTTATTTAGTAATGGGAACTTGAAGTTTTCTATTTCAACTTCTCAACGACTTTAATTTCTTCTCTTTTGAATCTAAATGTGACATGCAAGAGATTCGATTTATCTACGGGCTTTGTCGACAATTTATTCAGGGTTCCCATTTATCACCTCCTCCTCCGATTTATCATTCGTTCTCGTCCAAAGAATAAGACGATTCCCGTCTTGGAGGCAGATCCCGGGCTGCAGGGCCCGGACTGCATAGTATTTCATTCTCAACCTGGGGCAACCCTGAGGTTTTGTCCATCCACTGGGCTTGGCAGAAGGGGTTTGGCTAAGTTTGACAATGTCAATTAATTATCATCTCTTCCAAGTCAGCCGGAAGACACACGGCCGATCATACTCGGTTCGAACTCTTGTACCACCAGCCTTTCACCGTCGACCAAAACCAACCACTTTACAGCATGCATAGAGAAACTGCAGTCCTACCACAACAATGGCCGGCCCACTGGTCTTCTTGTCACACCTCGTAGTTACCTCTGCATGGAGTGTACTCGAGGGTAAGGTTATAATGATGATAATAATGATGATGATGATGATGATCGTCATTTTCTTGTGTCTATTGAGCTACGTGGTGATGTCTCGCAAGCACCGGTTTTCTGACTATTTTTCGCTCTGGACCGTCACCAGAGCGCTGCGAAGCTAGCTCGGTCTCGATTCCTCTAGGAGCGTCTCAGCTAACCAATATTGATTGGAGCTAGCTAGATATGAAATGAAGATTAGTCAAGATTGGTGTCGTTCATCCTCCTCACTCAGAGAAGTCAAGCAGTCCATCCATAGATGGGTGTGTGAGTACGTGAGAACGACTCCGATCATGGGAGTCATGATGTTGGCCGGTAATGCCATCATTGCTCTCGCACGACCTGCTTGCATCGTCCGAGCAGCTAACAAATTGAGCACATACGAGTGCACCTCGATAATTGGATTAAAGAATTTATTTCCTGATTTCATCGCTTGGATGACTTGGAAAGACGATCATGGAGCAAGGGAGTAGTGGATTAAGGAGGAAAAGCACCCGCATTTTTTGCCCAAGCTTCGCAACTTTGGACTGCTGTCTAATGACACGTGTTCAATCCGATTCCTCATCCGCAAGCACCAGTTATTACAAGTCAAACTCTACGAAACTCGGCGGCTGGTACCAAGAACTGAGGAAGAGAAGGGAGAGCCTTGAACATGGGGAACATTTTTAGAAAAGTGTTTTCTTATCTTCATTTTCTTCTCCCTCCATACGTACGTACGTATGCTTTACCTTTCTCGCTCCGCCCAATCTCTTCCTTTCATACTTACTTCTGTCATTATCAGGAGTACGAGTAATCTGGGATGGGGTTTTTCTCTCTCTCACATCTCAAATTGGACTTCCGAATTCACCAGTTCTTGTGGTAATTGGGTCTTAGCCAAAGTTCGGTCGGCATTCAGAATCTCTCCTCCCTTGGCTAAAAGCATTTATTTGTATGAGTGTGTGTATGCGTCTGTCCGTGCCTGCTTGCTTGAACGCTGGGTGCACGTATCCTACATACTTATTATGCCGGCGAGAGATCGAACTCACGACTTGGAGTGTCTTCATTTTTGATAGGTCGCATTCTTGGCCGAGAAATCTTCAATAAATATTAAACAGTCCAGTGACTTATGCTTGGGCTGGGTGGATCATTGAAAGGAAGATTGAGGTTCCGATTCGAAGAACCGGGCTTCCTTCCCAATCATAATTTCATCGGATGCCTCTACTTCGTCCTCCTAGCTTGTTGTCTCTTAGTGGTTATCATAGCATTCAGAGTGGTTCTGGTTTCTTCTCTCTCCTCTCCTCTCCTCTCTCTCTTTCTCTCTCTACGTATATCGCTTTGGTACTCCGTGAGTGTCGAGTGAGTGTGTTTCTATCTGAAGTTGCGTGGGTTCACCGGCTACAAAGTGCACGAAGTGTGCTCCAGGCATAATAAGATCCAGCCACATGGGAGTTGACTAGGTCCCATTGTTGTCAAATGGCGTAAATTGGCGATGCCCGTGTTTGAGAGAACGCCACCTACGGTTGGCTGTGTTTGTATCTATCCTGTAAGGCGACTCCATCTCGCTCTCGACCATTGTTCTCGATCGTGGGATTAGGCATCCATTCACCCTGGAAGCCATTAACCCACTCGAGAGAAATGAACCCAGTGTGGTTGGTGGGTAACCGATGATTTGGCTGATGGGCAAGAGCTCACATACATCACATTAACACGGTGACGTCTGGTGGTATAAATCAAGCGGACAGATAAAACATTGCCATCACTTTTTGGTGCTCCTCCTCGACACTTTTACGTTGGACAAATCTCCTGGCTAATTTTAGGCTAATCAAAATTCTGAAGAGAATGGCTCAGTGGACGAGTCAAACGGGTCTTTTTCTTCGTCTAGTTATGGCATGGAAAGCATGCTTGCACAGCACCCATTGACTTCATTTACCCACTGGCTTCAGTGGTTGGGATGAAGAAGCCAAATGACGTCCCCAAAGAAAAAACAGCCGGAAAAGGAATCCACTGTACCCTTCCCTCCAAACCCTTTACTCTCTTAGTAGAACTTGGTGAGCTCAGAAGATCCTCGAGTTATATAATCAAGACAGTGGAGCATCGTCGCCTACAAAGACAAGACTGATCATGATTTTGATGAAGAGAAGGATGATGCTGAAGATCATGATCCTCATGAGCACCAAGCACCAACCCGGATTGCGTGAATGCATACTGGATAAATTCAAGTGATGTGCATTTCAAATCAGATCACGAAACTCGAGGAGGATTTCTCCATTGAGAGGTGGTGGGAGGACCGAGAAACGGCGGTGTAAAATTCTAACACAATCTGCTCGACTGATTGATAAAGTCATGACCTAGAAACAACTCAAGTGACCCGGGCTTTCTGCATCCTCTGTGGTTCATCTTGCAATCCCGGTACCTCCTTGGTGGTAGTGATAGAGTAGTACTGCATGTAGTGGTATTAGTAATGGCGATGGTGGTGGCGATGGCTGTGGCGGCGTCGGCGGTGGTGGTGATGATAATGATGATGATGGTTGGTGCAGTTTTTATTGTTCGAGATTTCAATGAGAATGCATCATATCGCCCGCCTGAGGCCTTGTTTCCATCATGGCAGTAGTAGGTTGTGAGTAAGGTCGCCCCTTTTTCCAAATAGAGTAGCCACCACCACCACCACCACCACCACGATCTTACCCCTCGTGCACACACGTACGGTATGTAGCCACTCTATGTGCGTACACTCCATTGCATGTACTAGAAGGTAAGATATTCATAGACAATGAGCTATCTGTTTGCCACGGGGAATCTTTTAATGAATGTCAAAAGTAGACACATTAACTCTTCGCCTCAAGTGAGCTTCAATCATTAAGTTTTCCCCTTGTACCAACCTCTAGGTGATGGTGGCTCCGTTACAACAACAACAACAACAACAACAACAGCAGCAGCAGTAATATCAACAAGCAAGCAAGCCAGCAGGCAAGCACCCAGCAATGCCTGCCCAGGTAGATAGGTATGATGATGTACGGCTCGTTCCATTGGAGAAGTGATTCACCATGTGCTATACGCCACACTCTCGAGAAGACTTACTCGATTTGTCTGGTCGAGATCAGGCTCTTCTGGGTCGTTCCATTTGGTGCATTCGCCGATGCACTTTCGCAGTCTTTAATTGTACATTCTGCCTTTTTAATTGTGCCCCATGACTCCGCTTTATCATCCATCCTGGTGGCCATTATCTTTTTTTTTCGAGCCCACTTTTGAATGCTCGTCTATCCTGAACCCGAGACCATCTAATGGAGAGCGAACGTGGGCGTAATAGACGACGAGTCCCCGGTAGAGACAATTGGGTCTCTTGACTGCTCGAAGTTTTGTCGCCTTGGAGTCGGGACGGAGCAGCACTCCATGCTTAGATATAAGTGCATGCATACGGCTTACATTTCTAGTGCAGTCATGATATGCTGCAGGCAGCAGCTCGAATGATGACTGAGAGACCATTGGAAACTGACATCTTTAATTGCGGTGCTCGAGGCAAGTACGACGACGACGAAGACGACGACGACGAGTGGATTGGTGTTCCTTCAGCTATTTCGGATCTCAAAATACCCGTCTCGACTTTTGCTAGCGCCCCTGATCGTTGGCCATGATCTATCGGTGGAGGATGAATATGCTTTAGACAAGATGAGCAAACACCATGACAAGCAATCAAGTTGTCGTCGGGGCCTGACAAAACTCATCAAAAATCTTTGCCATGACTTGCAGGATTTCAGGTCAACTTCATAATCACTGCCCAGCCAATCGTAATTGGTTGTGTGAGAAGTTTTTAATTACACTCGGCTCTGACGGACGTATTTGAGTCGAGTCACCAAGTTTGATGGCTGGCCTATATTACAACATATTGGAAAGACTAGTCATCATAAAACGAGCTCTACTACTGACAGCATTTACCCATTGAACTGTCTCTTCTTCTTCTGGACTCGAGGAGCTGATATTGTGAAACCAAGTGGTTATAAATAAGTTCGAGGAGTGCATAGACCGTCATTTCGGATCATTAGTTAGGCTCGAAGTAGATAATTCCTGAGGGAAGGAGTGGGTAATATTGGGATATTCCTTCTGGATATTTGCTCTGGTTGGTCGTTGAACCAACACAGCAGCTCCTACAAGGCTTGTTATACCTTCATTGAGACCGATGACAACGGTAACGTACATGTGCGAGGGCAGTTCAAGCCCAAATACGACGTTACCAAGTTGGTTCACTTCCGAATCCTGAAATTGGGCGTACCGGTATTGCTTCACGGTGGATAATGGAGGTAAAGTACATTCAATTGACAATGCCATAATTTCTCACTTGACATTGAAAGAAAGTCGATGAAAGGGCCATTACCGCTCGAGAGACCCTGTTTTACGCCCTTTCAGATGACTTGGTAATGGCTCATGTTCGTTCGTTCGTTCGTTCGTTCGTTCGTTCTTCCATTTGTCAGCAATTGCAAATTTTCAATCGCACGGACGGACGGAAGGACGACAATCCGATGAAATCTTGGAGCTGCTCCTGTAGATTGCATTCAGCGGCAGATGTTGCTTGAGGAAGCAAATTAATGAGAAATTGGAATTGATGCTTTGGATTGATAAGACCCTCGCATTCTCGACACTGGTTGGTTTTGCTCTGCGGAAGAAGGTTGGAAGTTCTCATCCTAAGAAGCAGCCGTCAGCCAATAATAGTAGGGTCTTGTAAGTGGACTTAAGACTATTTGCCCATCAAATAAGCAGCAATTGGAAAGAGGTTGACTTGACAGGGCACATTATTCAACGAGGGGATGCTGATGGGATCGGGAGAGGCACGGAGAAAAGATTACCTCGGATCATCGGGCTAAGCAGCGCAAGAAGTCCAACAGCCATGACCCTTGGGGGTCCTTGAACCGCGAGATAGTGTGTTTATAAATATGATGGAAAAAAGAAAGAGAGAGAGAGAGGGAAGGAAATAAACGAGTTCAGGTGCAATCTGCGAACAATCTTTTCTCTCCGTAGCATCATACTCCTGCAGCTTTTGGTCAAATCCATTCGCTTCAGAGGAGATGACCGATGATGAGTGGAAAGAATCCAAGCATACAAAAAAAAACAACGTACTCCAAGTTTTGGGGCTGGCTAGCTTGGCCCGGTTAAGATTGCGGAGCATTGACAAACAATTCCAGCAGGCCCCAAGTATTGCAAGGATGTCAAAAATAAGCCCAAACCAGAACCATTCCACTTTCCTCCCCAAATGGGTGCCGGTCAAAGCATCCAGAGCTTCTTCTCGGATGGATACTTGGATTGAGAGGTTTATGAGCAGTTCTTGCCGTGGAAGTTGTTGGGCTGACGGCCGTTTTCGGGGCTCTCGCTCACTTGACGACTGGCCTTGCTCCCCGCTCGTCGACTTGCTGGCATTTACGTTTGTTCGGTCGTTTGCTTGCTTAGCAGTGCTTACTCGGAGTTTGAGTAGTATACTACATAGTAGGAGGCTAATGTAGTCAAAACAAAACCAGATCTGCCAATGATGAAGAACCCAATAGCCTCTAGCACGCAAAGCAAGCTAGCTAACCAGCCAACTAACCCACCAACCATCCAAGCATCCAACCAGCCGAACGACCGACCAACTAACCATTGAACAAGCAACCTCCATAACACCGACCATCGCATTCAACGCCATCGGATGACTTTCCATCTCGAACTAATACACCACTCGGAGGGCGAACTTTTTTTCAGAGGGAGGTGGGATTGAACCCGGGGTTGAAAGAGTAGTGCACGTTCGTTCGAACCAGCACTCAATCGTATTACGTTAATGAAATCTTTAGACTTTCTTCGATCTCTGGCCCCGATATGAAAAGCCTCCTAACCAACGCTGAAGGCTTAAGATAATGAGAGCTGACGAGTATATCAGATTGAAAGTTCCTTACTTTTGTATCATGATGATGTCAGCCATTCTCGACCAGATTCTTCGACTTATGTTCACGTATCTGCCAGTCCGCTCCCAGATCCTCTCAACGTTCTTGTGTTCTCCGTTTGGTTCTCTCCTCTCCGAGAAAGCATTCCACCTCTTATCTCATGAGTGATTAACGAAGAAAACGTAGGTTGGTTGGTTGGTTGGATGGATGAATGGTTGGCTGGATGGTTGCTGAGGAGTATCGGAACATCCATAATGCATATTGGGAAACAAGATGAACCGCTGTCAAATGAAAGGTCTTGGAGTATCTGCAAGGCTTTTACTGCATTAACCCGGGGCGAGTCGAGCCCTCGTCAAACACAACAGAGAAGAGGTCCAGCCACCATCAACCTTTAACCCCACCTTCCATCCATTTCCCCCATTCTCGGGGTCAAAGATATGACGGACACAGTGTGTACAGCACACGCTCCAAGATGGCGACCGACGACTCCATTTGTACTTTCATGAAAGAGACTTAAATCCGGGCCTCCTCGGTTTCTTCTTCGATTTGATTGAAAAGAGGGGATTTGTACTCTAGTGGAAGGAGTATGGAAGTTGTGATTATGATTTCATTTTGGCATGTCAAGATCATTTGAAAGAACTTCTTATTCCCGGGGCTTACAGCTGATCGCCGCCACTGCATGAGGGTCTCCTTTTGTCTTGTTCTTCAGCTTCAAATCATGTGGTTGAAAACTTGAGAAAAAGGGCGGAAACCTCCGCATTCACCATCACTGCATGAAGAGGATTTGACTCGCGTATGAGCCCGTTACACTTTCTGGGCGACGAGATGTTGTTCCAAACTTATCCCTTGCTTAGCCCCATATTTGGCCTTGAAGAGAGAGTTAGCGAAACATCGGAGATTGTTTACAGGGCGGCTCAAATTAGGAGCTCAATTCTTGGATTTGGGCATCTCCACTTGCAGATCCTTTGGGTAGGATTGGAAAGAAACTAGTTTGCTTCCCCACATCAATTTCTTTTCACAAAGGTCGAGGGAAATCAGCCTATTTGGCCCCAAAACCAACGTGTAACAAGTCCTTGCAGTTTTTAGGAAGATAATTTATGCTGAGCCAACCTGCCCAAAGACATGGGGCTCATTTGTTCGGGATTTGTGCTAACAACGTGCAAATTTTGTGCTGAAATTGATCTGACTTGGGCGTCTTCTGGCGGCCCATGTTTGCATATAAATTGACAGCGTTGGCCATATGCAAGTGAGCTAATTACCAAGATGTAGAGGAGTAGGTAGCGTCGCCACAACCACTACAGCCACCACACGTCTCATCGGCCAGGCCTGGTCAACTGGTCTGTTTTTGCCCCTTTTCTCCTCAGATAATTGACTT